>NC_143575.1:94806267-95106267 GCF_048544385.1 Mastigoproctus giganteus | reverse complement strand
TTGAAGTGTATAAGGCCTTGAATGGGTTGAGCAAGCTGAATGCTGATGGGATTCTTCCTCTTGTTCAGATTACAAACCTGAGGGAGCATAGATTCAACCTGAGGAGGGACGGTTGTAGAGTGGATGTGCGGAAATTTGCTAAAGGCAAATGCAAAGTTGCAAATTTGCTAAATGCAAACGGAAATTTGCTAAAGGCAAATTTCCACACATCCATTCGGAAATGTAGCAGGTAGTTGATTGCTGGAATAAACTTCCATCTAAATAAATAAATTTTCTGTTTATACTCTGGGACGACCAAACGGTCGGAGGAGTTCACAAGGTACACAGAGTACAAGAAACAGCACCGTATTTAGCAGTCACGGGCTTGAACCCCGGTCACTCAAGGCACGTGTATTCATGTACCCGCACGATTGACCACTCGGCAACGGCGGCCGTTTGTTGTTGTGGAAATTGATAGCTTAAATAAATTCAAAGCATAACTAGACAAACATTTGGAACGAATGAATCAGTGACAGGGGAACGGTGGTTTTTTTTTTTTTTTTTTTTTGACTGATGCTCTATAAGCTTGCTTTCTTGCATCATATACCTCTACTAATGCTAATTACCTAACATGTGATGCAAGTATCTTATCCAATGTTTAGACATTACTTAATAAGAAAAAGTTCAATCGATGTGACATTTTAATAGTTTGTTTCGTCGGTCCCTGGAAAGCTTTTAAGATGAATCCCATCCTCCTCCCCCACCAAACCACAAAAATCTATTCATATAAATTAAAGTATATTTCGCGTATTACTCTAGAAAGAAAAGTGCGATGGAGATCAAATTTTCATGTTGATGGGTTGACTTATTTTGTTATAAATCATGAATTGTTACTATTTGCTAACGCGCCTCAAATGTGAGGCACTGCGTGCGTAAGTCAACTAACTTATTATCGAAAGCGGCACACTCGTACGTCAGCCACAATTACTGATGAGCAACATGGTATATTTTATCCAAGGGACTTTTATTTTTTGTCATCTTGTTTCTTCCTCTGAATTTTCTTTCCAGTTGAAGCCGTTCCGGATCCAGTTTTGCCCGGTTCTGTTGTCGTTCGTATGACATCAGCCACACCGTATAACTGTAAGATGTCGAAAGGCGTGAGTAATGTTCCTGCGATGCTTTTTCTTTAACCACTTTCTACCACCGCAAACGAGTTGTCATTTCCGTCAGCTGTTTGCGCAACAGAGAGAGGAACAAACATCCCCGTCACGCCAGGTATCGATCGTAGCAGCTTCGGTGTTTATACTGCCGATTTCAAATGGTTTAACAGCAAAGGGACGGGAAGGGGAGAAACTTTTGTATCTTGCGAGCGTGGAAATCTAAAAATATATTAACGAGTTATCCTTGTCGGCTACCAAACATGCGATCAATATACATAGGGTGGTGTGCATTACAAGCGCGTGGGACTGGAAATACAGGATATGTAGATAAAGTAACACATCTCTAATCGTTGGAATTCTTTATTGAGCAATCCTCAGAAAACCCCAGAGACGCACGCAAAATAATAGCGGAGAATAAGTGCTATTTGTGAGAGAGGGAAATCGAAATACATTCCAATCTAACATTGACAGAAATCAAGGAAGTACTATTACCGAAGGTGGTCATGTTCAACAGAAAACAATGGCTTGAGGAACAGCTACGCGAGGGAAGTCCTTGTTGCTTGTTTCCTTTTGTGGAGAAATGACAAAGGCACCCTTCTACACAGTCTTGGCTCTCATCATGTCTGAATCCGGTCTTGAATACGAGAGTGAGCCCGAAAAGAAGACTAATTTTCAACACCTATAAGTACCGTGTTATAATCCTCGTGAGTGGCGCAGTGGTTATAATTACTGTCCTCTCACACCAGGTGGAAAAGACCCGCGTTCAGAATCCTTCAATGATGTGACGAATTTTTATAGGCTTTCTTCACAACATGGTTGATTGTGAAGGTGGTCTGAGGTGAAGGTAGCATGGATTATTTTTTTTTCTTATTAGCATTAATAGAGGCATATGATGCAAGAAAGCAAGCTTATGCAGCATCAGCCAAAAAAAAAAAAAAAAACCTCCCATTTCATCCCTCCGTAAGTTCCAAATACCTGTTCAGCTCAGCCTTAAATTTATTTAGGCTATCAACTTCCACAACAAAGGATGGAAGTCTATTCCACCAACCAACTACCCGCTGCCTAAATGCAAACTTCCGGACATCTATCTTACATCTGTCTTTCCTCAATTTGAATTTATGCCCTCTCAGGTGATTATTCTGAGCGAGAGGAAGAATCCCATCAGAATTGAGCATGCTCAATCCATTCAAGGTTTTATACACCTCAATCAGATCACCTCGCTGGTGCCTAGTCTCCAGATACTATAATTTGCAAAATTTAAGCCTTTCTTCGTAAGTGCAACCCTTTGTTCCATTCACTAATCTTGTTGCCCTTCTCTATACTCGTTCCAGCAGCTCTACATCCTTCTTGAAATGAGGCCTCCAGACCTGTATACAGTACTCAAGGTGTGGCGTGACCATTGCCTTATACAAGGGAATAATCACCTCCTTATCCCTGCTAGAAAAATTCCTGTATATCATTGACAAGACACCTTGAGCTACTCTTGCAGGCCGTCTGCACTGCTCAGAAAACTTCATATCTGCCTGCACAAATACCCCCAGGTCCTTTTCGTTCTCTACCACTGTCAGTATAGTGCCACAGATTTCATACGTTACTCTGGGGTTACTGCTTCCCATTTGTAGTACTTTACATTTGTCAATGTTAAACTTCATTTGCCACCTCTCAGCCCATCTGCTCAACTTTTCTAGATTCTGTTGCAGCAGCGTACTGCCATTAGTGTCCTTAACAACCCTACCAACTTTCGTATCGTCTGCAAACTTGGACATTAAGCTTGATATACCATCATCAATATCATTAATAAATACAGAAAACAATGGACCCAACACTGAACCTTGAGGGACTCCACTAATAACATTAATCCATGATGAGCAGTGTTCATTGATTACCACTCTCTGTCTTCTCCCACTCAACCATCCCTTTATCCATAGCAGCAATTTGCCTCCAATGCCACACTGCTCCAATTTGTTCAGCCTTCCATGTGCAACAGTATCAAAAGCCTTTCTAAGATCCAAATATTTGATATCAAAGTTATTCCCTGCATCCAGTTCTTTTGTGACCATATCATAGTATCCAATCAAATTGGTCAGGCAAGACTTTCCCTTAACAAAACCATGCTGTGTCCGAGCTATAACTGAAGTCTTGCCCAAATTATCCTGCAGTGCTTCTTTAACCAGTGCCTCCATTAATTATCCTGAAAACTCGAGTTTTTTATCCAGCAAACAGGCTGAAGAATACACGCAATTACAGACACAATATACTGACGCCTTCAAAGCCTTAATGTTTAACATACGCACACCCAACTGTGTTATAAAGCCCAGCAGTATTAATTCCGACAGCCCGTTTTTCAAAGTGAAAGCATTTTAGCTTTCAGATAGCTGTCCCACTCATTTCTAGTGGTCGGGGAGTTATATCCTCTATCACAGAAAGGTTCTGCTTCATAATTAGATTGCTTCATTTATGCAAAGCAGTAACAAAAATTCGTCATTTTGATTATGCTATATTAAATTTTTACCATTTAAAGCAGATGAACGCCACTTTATTATCATATATAATGTTAATTGACTTTATGTATGCACATTACAAATGAAGTTCTCTGAATGGAATGCATTCTGTTTATAACGTTTTATTTTTTAAATTCTCAAAATCTACTCCGCTTAACTAAATATTTCAAGTTAGCCACTATTGCAAGCTTGCCAGCATATGTCCTTCTTTCCAGGGTAAACCGGCCATGTCCTCCCTTCGAAATCTTCTGCACTAACCTCCGATGAGCTTTTCCTTCCTAAAGAGATGAATGCGATCTACAACAAACCTTTGGCGACTCCGTAGCCAGGTAGGTAGGAGCAGCAGTGCGTAGCACACGCTTCTTGATTAGATCGGGGTTCGAGCCCGTCGCCACCAAATACGGAGGATGTGAAAAGGTCAGGGAATGACCACCTCATATCCCCGGAGCAATATGGCCTTAGTTGCTAATGCTCCTAAAAAAAACAAAATAACAACAACAACCAACCTTGAGGTTGAATGACCCTGAATAGAGAAAGGGGGGGGGGGTTACTGCAGTTCTCTTTGCAGCCAACCTTAAATCCTCTCTCTCTCTGCATATGGACTTCATCCCCTATGAAGATGACCTAAAGATGAATGTTTCGTTATGAATCCAAGACTGGTACTCCAAGATTGCTTCTTTATAGATCTCTGAGTTATCTGCATATCTCAAAATCACCAGAACCCAAGCTATCCAAATCCACGCAAATAACATTCACTAAAAAAAAGACAGAAGACTGATGTCACTCTCCTATATCTTATCAACGGAATCCAGCGCCATAAAGATCTGATTGTTGGGGATGATTATTTTCAAGATAATTGCCATTTTAAAGAGAAATACCCTCGCTACATTTGAAAAAACATCCATCGCAGCAGATCCAGGCGAGAGGTTTTTCTGTATAGGATAAAAAGGAAAAAGTCCTACCTATGGAGAGTTAAACAGGAACTGACTAGTCTATCATCCCACACTAATCATTCAATACGTGATAAGGTGGGTGTGCCCAGTGATTCTTTGTGACTTGGTCCTTTGGGTCTCTGTCCGCGGGTTTCCCCAGTGATCATTAGCCATTTCATATAATCAGAACAAACTTTGTCACTATCTACGCTGCTCTCACATAGGATCGAAGTCTAAGCACGACCGAGATGCTATCACACCCAGCGAATCTTAGAACACGCAGAAGTAGTATCTTCAAAGGATGTTCCCTGAGAATAGAGTAGACTACTTTGGCAAGTTGGACATTGACTCTAAGCAGATGAACCAATACAAAGCCTAAGAAATTCGGTTGTTCAAGAAACATATCTATTCTGGTGAAGCCGGTTCCAGTTTTCCTGCTTTCCAACCATTAAGCTCCTACGTGGATGTTAAGGGGGCAGAAAGCTCCTCTGGATCAATCTATTCCCGATCTTAATCGAGCAGATCTAGTTTGACTTCTGGAACTCAACCCATCCTAGTCCTTTAATCCATGCCAGTTCTAAATGTGATGTGATCCCGTTGTTGACAAACTGTTAACTTTTTTTTTTTTTCAATTTTCTTGTCGGTTAGCTCATATATATTATTTGTTATACTATAAGTTCATTGAACATCTAATTTCCTCTTGTAAACTATGCATTGTATGTTATATTATCTCCTGCCGCTGGAGAAGAAGCGTTTATTTAAAACCGATTAATCGAATTGCATATCCGCCAAAGACTACAGGCCTATTGCAATTGGATGTTCGTTCCAAAAAATATTTGAGAAATACATTTTAAATACCATAAACCATCACTGCTTCGAGAATAGACCGGAGTACCTTCATTCAGTGATCCCACAAAGATCTACTACCACGAATCTCATGGAGACTCTATTTCGAATCCAACACGCCCTTAACTTCAGACAGCAATTAGATATTGTCTTCTTAGACGTTGCATCCGCTTTCGACAGTATATCTATCTCGGCTATTACTATCATTTTGGAGGAATATTTCCATATAATTGGGCACGTATTAGCTATAATAACGAGTTCTTTGAGGGAGAGACACATCACTGCCATAAATTGAGTTTCCAAAGAGACCTTCCAAGTCAACAGGGGAGTCCCACAAGGTGGTGTCCTCTCTGCTACTCTCTTTGCAACAGCACTGCATCCCTTCATGAACCAAAATCAAAAACAATTTGTCGTATATGCAGACGACTTGAAATTTTTCATCACCTCGAATGACCAAAACACATCCTTACAACGCAACAACGAAGCAAACTCCAAAATCGCCGACTTGCAAGAATATCTTAATTGCATGGGGTTCCGACTAAACGAATACAAGACAGCACAAATGGTTTTCACCAATAAGGTAATAAAGAATCACATATCAATACGCGTAAATGGCAGCGTGATCAAAAAAGTCAGGACACATATTGATCTTGGTCTGAAATGGGACGAAAACCTAAACTTCACACCCCATTTCGGATATGTAAAGAAGAAAACTTACGCAGCGCTATGGACCTCCAGACAAGAACTGGTAGGTATCAGGAACCCTGACCTTGTTAAACAATATATTTTAAGATGCGTCATCCCCATCCCTCTCTACGCATCTCAGATTTCGTCTTCTGCCCCAGATGCTACCATCAAGGCTTTCCTGGGTTTAGAGTACTGGATGCTGAGATGGTAAAACAGGATCACTACGCAGTCATTTACAATCTCAAGAACCATTTTATATGCCAACTTGGACGTCACGCCTTGGTCTCACATAATTGTCACCAAGAACATTCTCACGCTTGCAAAACTGCTGACCGGGAGACTGACTACCTACTGACTCGGCCCCGCATGACGCAAAGGTGGGCGAATAGAACACCATCCCCTCCAATCAGTAGCGCGCTCACGCATCTGGAAAGCCTTCGGCGATTTTTTCCTTCTAACACCATTAAGATCTACAACGATCTTTAAGCAAACCCAGAAAAGCTTTGCACAGAGAAGAGGTACAGGACTGAAATGTTTCAGAATGCATTACTCCACCTATAAATGTTGAGTGAAGCCCACAGATGAAAACAAAACAGAATGCAGGAAATGAAAAATGAACTGGTCGGGACTGTTTTTACTCCACACTGGTGTTCCTGTTATGTTTATATTGAACGTCTTGTCTTTATGTTATATCGCTGTAAATAGTGGTGTAGATGTGAACAGTCTCTAATTCCTTGTAAAATTGCAAATTATGCTTGCGCTCTCTTTCTATCTGCCTCTCATGTAAAAATAATGCAATGATATGTATAATATAATTAATTAGACAATGTATAATTTGTATAATTTATAAAGACGATGATTTGTATAAATTATAAATGGATAATTATGTATATAACTTATATTTGTATATATGAATGTGCACCCCTGGTTAATAGCTGTAAGCGGGTGTCTCTTAGGAGAAAATAAAGATGATAATAATATTAACGTCTTAATTTGACAACTCGGCTTACTTGTTATAAATTGAATTAGAATTTTTTAGATTTCCAGACACACAGACTAATCTTACACAACTTTCGCAAGAGAGGAAATACACAAATTAGTTTAAACCCAACCATCTGCTAGGAACAAAGTGATGACTATGTTTCGGGACTGGTGCAGTCCAACACTCTGGTTTTCTACGAAGACAACACCGACAGGTGCTCCCTACTGAAAGCTCCCTCATGGCGCCGTGAAGGCAGCAATTTGTTAGAAACGTAGCTTCTCCCCCCCTTTCAATGATTCAATGACAGGACGCTACTCTTCCCCACTTTGCCAAGTACAATCAAACGAATTTTAAGTGTACAACCAGTAAATATCTTTTACACCGTTTATTAAAACAATAGAAATACTCTTCATTTTTCTTATGAAAGTATTATTACTAAAAACTAAAACATATATTGCATAAAAAAACATGTTTGAAAACAAAATTATAAATGAAACTATCCTTCTATTAAAAAAAAAAAAAAAAGAATCAATTAACTGAATTTATTCATTGTTTAACCAGAGCAAGATAACGAGTGGTTATTGAAAAGTGGTAAAACATTTTTTATTTAAAAAAAGAAAATAAATACTATTTCTTTTCTTTTTAAATTTCTGTTCTGTTTTTCATAATAATTTCAGTGATCTACAACGGCCTTCTCTACAATCTACTCTACAGAGAAAATCTACAATCATATACTTAAAAATAGTGGATTCAAAATATGCATATTACACTCATTGGCTGAAAAATTAGAAAACTTTATTCAAAATCGAGTAGAGCCACCTTGCGCTTTAATTACAGCCCGTACACGTCGTGGAATGGATTCCCCTAAGTGTCTGAAGGTGTATAGCTCCAGATTTGACTATTCTTCCATCAGGATATGTGTCAGTTGCTGTACTGTGATTGATTGAGAACTACGAGGCCAAATTGACCTTTTTAACATATTCCAGAATTTCTCAAATGGAGTCAGATCTAGGGAATCAGGGTAGATGTTGGAAATCATGGTAATGTTCCTCGAACCATTCAGATCTAATTTTTGCACGATGAATAGTTGCGTTGTCGTCTTGAAAGAATCCATCACAATCTGGGTGAAAATGAACCATTGCATGGTGAAGTTGCTTTGATACGATAGAAAGTTGGAAGTAACACAATATGACATTGGACGTAACACGACCTTCTAACGGTATGAGCGGACCAAGTCCCTACTAACAGAACTTACCCCATACCATGCTTCAGTGGTAGGCACGAAACAGTCTGGCTTCATGCGATTCAGGCCACACTCTCGCCCGACCACTAGTGCAAAAAAAATGTGTAAATCAAGAATCGTAATACCACGTGATCTTTTTCTACTGTTCCACAGCCCAGTCTTGGGGTTGGTAGCACCACTTCAGTGGAATCTTTCGATTTTTTTTAGAGAAAGAAGTGGCTTTGTAGAGGCATCCGACTATCGAATCCCAGATTCTTTCATCTCCTGCCATATAGTTCGGTTGGAAATGGATCCTTCTTTTCCTAAGTTGAATTTTTCAGTCATATTCTGCACATTGGTCTTCCGGTTTTGATGAATAGTTTATTTTAAATTCCTGTGGTCCCATCCTTGTAGTACTGACTTTCTGCCACGTTCCTTCCTTTTACAGCAGCTTTCTCCTTTTCATCTTCCACTCATTGTATACTTTAGAGATATCTTGTTTCGACACACCACTGAGTTACTTTGTTTTCTCAATTGTGGCTCCTACTAAAACGTACTCCAACTTTCTGAAAATCGGAACGATCACCTGTCTTTCCCATGATGGATCGACTAAGAAGTCCCAGCAAAGTGTACAGTATTCTTTTGAAACCAAAGAATGTGATCATGCCACGTAACAACTACATCTGCATACTATCGTTTAATTATCTGCTGATGTCAATTGCAAAAGGTTTCTAATTTTTTAGCTAAGTGTATAGTATGACCTAAAGAACCAAACATACTTTTAAACATGAAGCTATGTAGACCATGAAATAACAATATACGAAAGGAACTGATAGAGGAAAAATGCGTACCTTTCGAAGATGGAACACTACTGACATCTTAAATCGTAATATAGGCAATCAAAATGATACGGGAATTAATAAATACCATGTTTTATTTCTTCATTTCTTTTTATCCATTATTATATGACAATAACACATGTCATGATTTGTTGTAGTTTTATTTAGCTTCTGTTTCATTCTTAATATTCCTAATAAACAGTTTTAATAATTATTTCCTTAAAAATCGCTTCAAACTTCAACTTAGTGTGCAACACATTTCACAAATTCCATTTCATCTTTGCGTAAATCCTCAGTTTAATCGAAACACAAATCAATTACTTAAAATCCAAAGAGCTGTCAGCATACGCCTTCTTTATACCTGTCCTTCCATCTAATGTATAAGTAGCATTTATCTTCGAAAAGAATTGGCTTGTAGAAACGCACTGGCTGTTTTATCTTGTGTTCTCCTGAGTTACTATTCGTAAAGATAGGCTTTCCTTGAGCCACTGTCATTATCCCCAATGTTATCGCGAATTATCTCCGCTATTGTAAATATTATGTTTATCCCTATAATTAAATGCGATATTCCGACTTGATCTCAGAGCAGTTTCTTCCGGTTGCCAGTACTTAATATATCATGTCAATCTTAGCGCAAAGTCAGGTAAGATGCAGCGCCGATGTCTACAACCGTGGTAACTGATTAAGAAAGCAACAAAAACGTGATTGCAGTTACGAAGTCTGTTCATCCTAAGAACTGTTGAGGATTCTTCCCCCCCCTCATCCCCCATCTTTACGAGAATCTTCGAAAGTCACGAGCAATTTATGTGTCCTAGTAACAGATGGACTAAATTCCAGTGGATGAATAATTAATGGCGGTTTTTTTCATAAATTGTACTCTTTCTTAATAATAATATGGATTAAACTATTGTTAACTAAATATATATGCACATATGATGAAAAAAACAAAACAAAAAAAAAAACAGTATTAATGATTTAGGATGGGAACTTCTTGATCGTCCTCACTACATCCCTGACCTTACCCCTAGCCATTTCCATTTGTTTAGTCCACTTAAACAACTGTACGATGGCCTTCAGAAATCTCAGGGCCATCAGAAATGCAGGTACAGTAACGACGACTGCGCGTATATGCATACGAGCCTATTGTCTTCACCATTCAGTCTGTCTGTCTGTTCGCATGTAACAACTTTACTCCAAGTGGTTGGATTTTTACGAAATTTTGTATTTTGGCCTTTAAAATATTTATTCGGCATTTCATTAAAATTGGAGTGGATGGAGGATGCATTTATATGAAATTTTGTATTTGGGCCTTTAAAATATTTATTCAGCCTTTCCAAATTTCATTAAAATCGGGCAAATAGAAATCCGACAATTATTTATTTTTTCCATACAATTATATAGAAAAAAAACAAACAAATAGCAGTTCCTTCCTGTCTTGTGTCACCAAAATCATCCTGCGTTGAAGGTACACACTGGGCACTGATCGAACTACTGATTAGCTCTGCTCAAAGAACACAGTTCTTACACACGTTAAAAACTTGGGTTTTGTGGACATTTCTCCATTCTTACTCCACCTCTCAATTCCCTTTGGTTTAACTATTTAACTTTCTATAAATATTCTTATCAAAATGTACTTTTAATTTTTAATATTAAGTACACCAGCAGAATGGGCTTATGTTATTCTTGCAGCACAAGGACCAGAGAATTTTTGTTTTTATTTATTTATTTTTTTGAACATTCGAGTCAGTGAAATTTCCTGTTTAAGTGCTTTGATCTCCCGTCTTTTCCTCTTAGCTTAATGAGATCCGAAAAACGATAGGGCAACAGCGACGCTTACACAAAATCTGCTACTGAATCTGACAAGAGTACAGAGCAGAGGGCGGTGAGATAGCTCCTTGGAAAAAAGGTATTTATGAGGAGCTTAAAAATTAGCCTAACTAATGAAGGGCAGTTGGTAACATGAGTGCCTCCAAGAGGAAGTGCGTACACTTTGAGTCCTATTTATGACAGGAAATGCTTTTTGTTTGTTCTTTCCGACTGGCGCTGAGTTAGTTGATCTCGGGAGGGAATAAAGTTTAATATTAAGGGAAAGCAAAATAAAATAAACCAGCTTTAGAACACATGCAGATAGCGCTGTGAATAAGCTATAAAAAACTTTTTATTTTGTTAATCCAGTAAATTATAGTTGTCATCTAGAAAAGTGTCACATTTAATTATAATATATTTATTATTAAAATAGAGGGAAGGCTGAACATCCCTCTTTAAAAAAATCAATTAAAAAAAAAAAAAACCGTAGAACTGTATGCTCTAAAGTCTAAATCAAAATATATGAATGATAGTTGTTCTGGTGTTTTCTAGATGGCGCCACCTGTATCAAAAAAAAAAAAAAAAAGATTGTATAATACAATTAAACACAATTGGTGAACGACTTCTAAGAGGGAAGGTCTTAGGTATCATTAGTACAAAAACACTAAATACTATCGTTGACAAAACAATAATATAATTGTTTTGAAAAACAAGGATGCTGCTGATAAAAGAGTGTGTTATCTCTTCAGTGCAAAGCTGTGTTTCCTGAACCTTGGTACCATAAAAAGATGGTGACGCAAGAATAAGAAACAATAAATTAGTCCCCATATCAGTGTTGTCTCCTGACTCTCACAACTCTTAAGTTCTATATCCCATAAAGAATTATTTTTTAGAAAATAAAACAATTTAAACAAATATCACTTTGAATTCGTAATAACTAACAATGGAAGCTTGTTATTACGAGTATGATCTACAACCATCATTATTAATGTCAAAACGAGTGAAATGTATTTTAAATCTTAATTTTTTTTACTACGAGTTCAATTTATTTATGGTTTTCTTTTTATGGTTTTCTCAGCTCTTGTTATATTGGACTTATACTGCGTTGGTTCCAACATGCAAATCAATGAAGCCATAAAAAAAAAAAAAAAAAAAAAAGGTAATGACTATCGACATACAGCGAGTTAGCTTTGCATTAGCAACACTTACCTATACCTCTTGGGACCACTACCTTTTGCCCTAATAAAGCCAGTACAATATTCCCCATGTTCTTTTCCAGTAGGTCCTAAACATGCTCAATTGGATTGAGATCAGTTGAGTTGGGCAGCTATGGGAGGACGAAAAATTCATTGTTATCGAAACCAGTTAGCAACTTGCAGGTGCCTGTGGCATGGCACGTTTTCTTCTTGATAAACGTCGAAATTGTCTGGATATAGTGTCATCATGAAGGGGTGTACTTGGAAGGCGACGATAGAAAGGTAGGCGTTTTCCCGTTGAACTGTTGATTAATGGTAATCGGAGGACCCAGGGCATGCCACGAAAACAGTTCCAAAACAATAACACTACCGCATCCAACATGCCGAATATCAACAGTGCATCTGGGTTCCATGGCTTCATATGCCCCATAGGACGATCGAGTTGGAAACGGGATTCATCAGACCAGCCGACAGATTTCCACAAATCGGTGGTCCAGCGTTGTTGCTGACGTGTCCATGCAAGGCGTAGTCTTTTGTGTCTCCAGGTTACATGTGTACCCTTGAGGGTTATCAATTTACTGTAGTATATATGAGCTAATGTCTGGCGCTTAGTCCATGTGACAGAATACACAAAAGACAAAAGTCCAAGTGTCCAAAAAGAAAATGTCCCAAAATCCTCTGCGATTTTCTTCATGGCACTGGACTTGACGTCATGAATACTTTTTTTTATTTCCGTGAATTGGACTTTCCCGTTTGAATGAACGTTCATTGTACAAAGTGTGTTTTTCTCCTATTTATTTTTATGTTTTGTACAATCTTTGTTCTGTTATCTTTTTTCAGCTCAGTTATACACTTTAACTGGGCGCATGCCTGTTGTGTATATTATATGTTAAAAATAAATAAATAAATATTGGTCTTGCTATACCAACTGGGTGGTTAGATGAGACACTGTGCTGCACCGAGCCACCGGTGTGGGAACTCCAATGATCCCCACCTAGGGTAGGGTTTAACTCTCGCTAACCTCAATTGAGGTAGGATTTACTGCTGGCACAAGTATCTGGTGCGGGATCCGCTGCTAATCCAATTCGGGGTAGGATTGCACCTGCATACCTTAGAGTGGGTCAGATGTTAACACTGCATGCTCTTGCATACTGTGCTTGTGCTGCTGCTGACACCTTCAGGTGTGGGGTGCCTGGTACCTGCATACCGTATGGTGGGTCAGGCCAAATGGCACACTTCTTTGCAGGGTACTCTTACTCTGCACGCTTTCTTCTCTTTCCTTGGCTCTGGGTGGGCTTCCCAGACAGGGGTGTCCAATCCTTCACTTCATCCCTACTTACCTCATCTGGAGGACGCCATTTTCCTCGTCCTTCCTTCCTTCTTTCTCCCCCTTTTACTCCCATCTTTCAGCTATCTCCTCCGTGCTTCTTTTTTTTTTTTTTTTGTTCTCCGTCAGGAAGCTCAGACGACCCCTGATGGAGAGCAGCCAGAGTACTACGGATAGCCTAGCTCACCTCCCAGTGGTGGTGGTGGCGGACAACGTGGAGTCCCACTAGGGGGCCTACTACTATTATATTTAGGCCACTGGAATAATTAAATTCATCTGCCATGCTGTGTCTTATGTCTGTTAATTGCGTGTGTTCTATGGTCGATTTGTCTGTTTACTGGACGAAAAACCCCAGTTTTCTGGGAGAAAACCTTGCTATCTACGCCTGAGACCGACTAACTCAGCCACGGAGTGAAAAAAGCCCATTAAAGTTCCTCGCGTCAACGACGGGATTCGAACCCGGGCCCTTTCCACCTGGTGTGGGGAGGACGGTGACGATACCACTGTGCTACCCACGCAGACACTAGGGTGCCTGCGGCCAAAAAGCCAACACAAACAACAGAACCCAACACTAAACTACACATGCAAAACACAACACTTTCAGGGTATGTCCCAAACCGCCGACCTGGTTCCAGCCAGGCCTCTACACAACTTATTTGCTAACAGGCTATGGAGCGTTCAATGCAAAACTAAATTACTTCGGAATCATAGATAGCTCACTCTGCGTCTGCGGGGAAATCGAATCGTGGGACCACATCATGTATGAGAGTGCCAACTACGAGGACTTTCGCTGCAGAATGATGACAGCGACTACCTACTTCTCCAAAAACATGGAAGCCCATCTTTTTTTGACATGCTCGAAGAGTATGCAGCCCTAACCAAATTTGCATCAGAACTATTTACGCGACGCAGAGCATGAAACGCCATACATAGGGAGTGAACAGACTGAATGCCGACTGGGCCAATAGAACTTGGTGGGACCTCACCCCCATGAAAAACAAATAATCATGACTGTCACAATGACATGGCGACTGGATGGAACCAGCCACCAAAAAGAGAATACCAACCAATGACTCTGACCTCACGAAATTGAGACACCCGCTGGACGGGGCTTATTGCGCGCGCGCGCGCGCGAGAGAGAGAGAGAGAGAGACGACAAGGGAGTAACACCGGAAATGACAATAATCCATCCTGAGATAAAACCTGCTTCACACTGAAACGGACGCTGGACGGGGACCCCTACCCCCCATGATAGACAGCCATATTTGCGACGAACCCTATGAGACTCAAACACCGGACTTGACAATTACAGACTGGACCTCAAACACTTGACAACTAAACACTGGACTGGACTCTGATCACGATTGTGACTGCAAGACGGCCGTCTGGCGATCTGGACTGGACACCTGGTCTGACCCACTTTTCTCCCTATCCCAGTGGGGGGACGGTCCCCGTCTCTCCCCCCTTCTGGTAGGGTATGTTCCACTGACCAGCCTTGGGGTCGCCTTCCCTTTCGTCCCCATACTTCTGACTTTCCCCCCAGCCTTCAATCTCCCAGTCTATTCTGTCTGTACACCAGCGCACGCCCCACAAAATGGAAATTAACATCAAAATTCAAACTGCTCATGAACCTTTCGGCTTTGCAAAATTCTAGCGCACGCCCCACGTTTTTTTTTTTTTTTTTTCCCATAGTCTCAGGCAATGAAATCTCAGAAAATTAGGTGGTAGGGCCTACCAGATTAAAAATTTAAAATTACTGGGTACCTGGTCTGCCTCCACGAGGCCAAGTGTGGGCAACGTTGGGCCCCAGAAGGGATCTAGTGGCTAAATGGGAAGAAGAACAACGAAACGTAACACTGCACTTTTAAATGTCTGGCCTTTTATAGTGAACTGTTACACCCGCAATGAAAGCTACACGGAGATGGGGGAAACCCCTGGTGCCGTTTGACATCAATATACTTTATTTTACACACTTTTCTGGCTTTTACAGAGATTTTGTTATTCATCACAAGAGTACTGATGGTCAGATGTGGGAAACCACAGGTGGCGCCTTACCCAAACACTATGCCACTATGTGCTGCGTTGCTGCCATGTTACAAGACGAGACACACGAGGCTCACAAAGGGTGTCGAGCACACTTGGCTGTCCCATGTATGTCCTTTGGCTAGCTGTTCGACCGCTATTGAGGCAGTCACGGTAGACTCGTGAGAATTTAGCTGTGTTGGCTATTGTTGAGATACAGGCTCCTGCACGTTTTGCCCCCACAGTGGTTCCACATTGAAAGTCGGAAAGATCTCTATCCCCAACCAATTCTTCCTCGAAAAAAATCACTCAAAAACTGATCGCCACATGTGCGAACTAATATTAGCAGTCTCCCACTTTGTGCCTTCACAAGGTTCAGAGACCAGTCCTTTCCTGTAGAAGGTGGTGATGCCAATTCAAAGCCAACCCAGTGTACATCATTTCACAGTTATGATTTTTAAGGATCCCAATTTTTGGAACCACTGATTTAGAACATTTCATACAATGGTGGTTTGTAGGATGGCTTTGTTCAAGAGGATCGTAAAACGAACTCTTTAAGGGGGAAAGTAGTCGAAATTTCGGAAACAGTTTCAAAAGATTAGGACTGCAGTCCTAATGATGCCACTATAACTGCTTCCTTCCGTGATATTGGAAGGAGGCACAGTTGTGTATCAGCTTCCTCTTTGTCATTCACGCATCTAGAGCCAAATATACTCGTCAGAGAAGACAGTTCTTAATGATTTCCAGCATACTTCCAGGAACATTGATTGATTGAAATTTTCGAAGTCGTCTTTCCAGGATCACAGGCATATGTCATCCCACTATTAAAATCTGACTATTAGAGTAACATGCTGAGTTAATTCTGGGACTTCGCACGATTGATTATCTAGAATAGTGGGCGTCAACATTTCGTTTAATAGTGGGTCAGTTTTTGTTAATTTGATCCTAGATTTTCAGCTATTATAGATTATATTATATTATGATATTATAGAATTTGTACAAATTACATACATATGTACTGTAATAATCTTATATCTATAAAATGCACACACTTATTGTTTTTGCAAAAAAATTAGTGATTTCCTCAAGTGGGTTTAGCTGACACGCGGGTCATAAGTTGGTGATCACCGGTCTACAACAAGGATGTCATTAGGCGACCCACCTGACTCCAGGCCCACCTTGCGTGCGCACACACAAACAGTTCGTGAAAACAGTTCAACGTGTCTGCAAAATAATCAATATTTTTAATAACAACAGTCTAAACTTCATCATTATTATCAATAAAAAAAATTGGGCCCCGCCCACATATAAATTCGTGATCATGTGACCACTACTGGAAAATGTTGGGCGCCTCTTGTCTCGAAAGCCCTTCAGTAATAACTCTTTTCTTTCTAGGAGTTGGCTGAAAGCGTGGAGTCATGCTGTATAGACAATCTACATACAAAACTCTGCACGTTTTTATAATGGAGAATGATGCAATAGCAGCCAGGACGCTAGGTCACGCACCAGCTTTATGTTTACGACCAAGAAAATCATAAATGACGCAATAAATCTTTATTATTATGTCATCGCACGTGAAAACGCTTTTATTAAAGAAGAATGAAAAATTTCAATCACTGATGCAATTTATGTGGTCGCTACTGTATTTGGAATGCCTCGGAAGGTGAATTTGCCAACCACTTTCAAGGACTTCCATCAGAGTTGAATACTCAATCTTATATAATCTTATCAGATTACCTTACCAAATGACAAATTGTTAATCTATAGAAGTTTTTATTCTTTATTTTGATTCTTGTGAGTTAAGTTTACTTTCAGAGATTCTTTATTACTTCGTGCCAATTTAAATCAAATATTTTCGTTAATAATTAGGTGATTTTAAATGTAAGGAGATGACAGCGAGTGTTTATTTAAATTTGTGAGTCATGGGCTCACAAATTCTGAAAGGAGAACCCGAGAAATACTTTGAGAAGGACACAGCCAATACTGAAAGATAAAAGGAGTTATCGTGTTTTTTTTTCTTTTTTATACGAACGTTTTTAATAATTATTGAGCTATGGTACAACGATACTCCTTTATTTTATTTCAGTTATTGCTTTGGAAGATTTTTTAAACCAAACTTAAAGCTTAAAAAATCATTTTACATTTTAAATTAATTAATAGTATTATTTATATTATAATTTATATGCAATTATGTACATAAATGCAACATAATTGATAGATTAGTTTATTTTTTAAATTTAGCTTTATTTATTTATTTCAACATATTTTTTCAATAATGTTTTCCATTAATTCTTATTCTGTTTTGAAAATTATTCCCTATGAAATTCCAAAGTTCGCTAAAGGTGCATATTTGTGCAACGAGATGGCGCCACGTTAATTTCAATGGACACAGTAAATAACCTTCATTTGTTAAAATCAGGCAATGGCTTTCATTCCAAAATTTTCAGTAGAGGGCGTAACATGCTGCGAAGAAGAAGACAAAATATTTAAAATAATTAATCAAGTAATACACCACGAATTTCTCACTGTTTAATATTGCACAGAGCATAGCGTTAGTCTGTACGTAGTATTGACAAATTTGCTGCTAGCGTCTATCTTACATTGTGGATCTTCATCGTGAGTTGCATTGGTACTGCACTACACTTTAAACAAAAATGCACTGCTCTAGCGAAGAGGTATATTGGTATTTACTTCAACCGTGTACCATTCCTCACACTTTTGAATGTTTACGTACCTTCGAAGGAATTTTCACAGATTGCAAGGCAGGCAGAGTCCTATCTACGTTAAGAGGATATGTTCACACATTCAAAGTTATTTAAAGACGCAAATCCCAGTCTCAACGGCAATCGTCCTCACTATAGTTTGATAAGAAAGAGAGAATCGTTTACCTTCATCTAATGGCTATGGGCCAAGTGCAAATTACTGAAGATGAACCATTGTACAAGAACAGAAACTTGTCTCGGTGTCAATAGTCTTTTAACATCTGATTTAATCTTGTTTTGGTTTGGACGCTTTGGACCTTTTCCAGAAGATGCATTTCTCGAATTGTTGCGGCATCGTAATTAACCATTCATCTTCGCCCCAGAGGGTCTCCCGGCAACACTGTCACAAATAATTAGAATCCGACATTCGTCTTGTTGCGGACGAAATGTTTGTCTTGCGTTGCTTAATTCTTCCGAGCGCCTTGAAGAATGTTGTGTAAAAGACATTTTATCTATTTTTTGTGGGCCTGTCACATTATGCGTTCATTCACTTCTGCGCCAGAATTCTCACTTTTGCCTAAACTTCGCTAACTTCATAATGTTAGTATGTTTCGTATGGCGCCTACTTTTAATGTTTGCACTCCAGGCTGACATCTTACGTTATTTAAGTTTTCCTTACTGAAAATGGCGGAAATTGGATAATTAATTCAAATCAGCAGCTATTTGTTCACAAATTGTTCTCAAACTGAAGTTACAGTTAGCTGCTTAGCGGAGGGAGTAGTAGGGGGGCCCTCGGTGAGTTATTACCGGTTTTTCAACCAAAGAATAGTTAATTTGCCTGTGAACACAAATCGCATTACGTTATAGTGTAAGTTTTTGAACATCCACCATACCATATAGTAAAAACAAACGTCATATTAGGTGCCAGCCGAGAATTACCTTTCTAACTGTGTATTATGTTTATAAACTGTGTGTGTTGTCTTGTTGGCTTGCCGGTCTTTCGGGATGAAAACCTTACAGTTGTCGCCTGAGGCTGATTAACTCATCCACGAAGTAAAAAAGCCCATAAAAGTTCCTCGGGTCATTGACAGAATCGAACTGAGCCTTTTCCATCCGGTGTTGGGGGAGGATAGGGCAGTGATTATAATCACTGTGCTACATGCGAAGACTATGCGATAACAACGACGTTAAATTCTTATTTAAGTTTAATAAAAATCAATTAAATATCATTCGTACCTTTCCGCGGCAGCTTGGTCGGCGGCATATAGTGTCCCTCGTTGGAGAGGCAGCACTGTTCAATTCCGATCTGAGGCTGAAATCGAATTATTTAGGAATTCCTTAAGTCTCTTTAAGGATTTCACTCGTGAATTTTCTGGATTTTTTCTCCTACACAACTGGTAAATCGGCGCATGAACATACACGCACGCGTTGTACAGACAGAAGACACATGAACCTTATAAGGATTATAGGGGAAAATAGGAAATCACTACGAAAGGAAGCAAAATTACATCCGTACCTATAGCTCAGGTTGTATGATAGTCATGCCATGTCATGCCCACATTCGTACAACCACCCGCCTTCTTGTAAAAACTTCCACGAGAGCATGGTGGGTTTGCCACTTATTACTCGTTTGGATCTGGGTTCGAAATCTGTCCCCGATGGAAGCGATTCTCAAGGTTCTTCAAGTGAAGTTGCAATCATCTGATTAGCAGAGGGTAGAGTGCCCCTCGGTGAGTTATTCCCGGTTTCTTAGCCTAGGAAGCAGTTAATTAGCCTGCAAACATACTTGTACATTAAGTTGACCATCTGTCTCGCTGCCCATCCCAATTGGGGAATCTTTCCCATTCACATGGCGACTAGCAATTAACTACTAACTACTAACGTTAACTACTAACAATTAACATAAATAAACATCATGAATATATCATCATAATAAAGAAATACTGAAAAATGCATGCCACTTCACTTTATTTCTAGCACAGAAGCATCTCCAGACTTGTATACAACATTGTACTTTGTACTTCGATGTGTTTAATGAGGTACAGAATTCAATTTTCAGTGAACTGTTGATAAAATAGTTTACTATAACAGTAGGTCTCAGGTGAGGGTAGCATGGTTTTTAATCCTGGAAACTCGGATTTTTTATCCAGCAAACAAAAAATCGTCCACAGAACAGTTTCAATTTATAAGGTGCAATATGGCCTTAGTCACTAATGCGCCTAAAACCCTACAACAACAAAAAAGGCACTATAACAAGAATTAATACATTTATTTGCACAAATGGTAAAAATTCTTAATGATTTGAAATATATTGAGGTCTTTCTGCTTTTCCTTTGATTCGTGCGGAATTTTTCAGTTTTTGAACCACTCTACCTTTGTTTTCGCTGGCGCCAGTATTCTACAACACGGATGCTGAAGAATTGATTTTGACAGTGATTTCAGGAATTGTGACGCAATGAATCACTTGGATTTCCTGGAATTATCCTACTTGGAAGAAGATTTTATGATGAGTGGATCAATAAGGCACATTATTAAAGTGACTGGTCAAATATGCTTTCGGTTCTCAATGCATGGCCTATGAGTACCGTGCGATGAATTTAAAATATGAATAATACCGATTGGAAATGCAGTGTTCTTTCTGATATACCGTTTTTAAATCCGCAATTCGTAACAAGCAAAATAGCGAGTGAAGACACATTTATGTAAACAACAAATCAAAAGAACTGTATGAACTAGATTATTTCAAATTATCACGTTCAGACCGACTGCACCAGAAACTGTTTTGTTTCTTGTAAATGACTGCTGGACCTTACACAGATCGCAGTTTATGTTGGATTTTTGTAGGCTTGATCCCTCTAGTAATGAGAAATTGAAAATAAAAAAATGGAGAGAGAAACGTAACGTTTCAGTCATCAAATTTCAACAAAGGTATAGGGATAGTTTAAAATCAAAAGAGAGAAACTTTGTGTATGTGCTTTTATTCATGGAAAGCATTACTACTGAGGAAAGCACTGTTTCCCCGTCCAAAAATATTTGGTATCTTACTTTTCAAGCAGCCCTCATATTTTATCCAACAATAAAATATCTCATTGCATAAAACGATATTAATCCAATTTGCAAAGAAACTCAGCTTTATGAATAACTTCAACTGCAGATTGCTTTATTGAAGTTTACTCACATTTCTTTTCCCACAGAAATCGTAATTTTCTACTTTTTTTTTTTTTTTTTTTCAATAATACAAAATTTGGATTTAATAAGGTCAAATGATGCAAAGACGTGGACTTTTTCTGCATCAGCCAAAAAACAAAAAATAAAAAAATAAAACAAAACTATTCCCATTTCTACAAAATAACCATCCAGTACCGCCTTGGGCATAACCAGACTCATTGCATTTGCCAAATTGTGAGGCAATTTATTTCAGCGTTTGACAACCCGCTGACCATAGGTGACCCTCATGAGATTCAGCTTTCTCTTATTCCCGGAGATTTTATTTTCTCCAAATACATAACCTTACATTTCTTAGGCCATATACGCAATCGATCCAATTATATTTGAAGCAAAATAGCCTGACTCGACTTGTCAGCCACACTTCCTACCTTAAAATTACAAGAAAACTTTGACCGCTTACTTTGGATACCCTTGACAATATTATTTATGAAAATTATAAATAGGAGGGGACCCAAACACCGGTTCTTGAGGAACTCCACTTATCACACTGGTCTGTCCTGAAGAGTAACCATTCATGACAACCCCCTGTCTCTTATCCTTTAGCCAGCCTGCGATCAGATGTATAGGTATACCAGTAACTCCACCTTCTTCCTGTTTATATAGCAGGAAGTCTTTACTGAAGTCTAGATTTATAATGTCAAAATTGTTGTGGGCATCCAAATTCTTAATGATTACATCCACGCTTTAGGTGCTGCCCAATTTATTAGGCCATAGAAGAAAATTGGTGATCAGCACTCATGATTACTCTCCACCGTTAATCGAATTCCTAACGGAGAGTACTTCGATAATTTGAAATCAATAATCGCACATATTCCAACGAGGCAAAAGGAGAATTGTTATATCCAAAGATCCCCTCATCTCCTTTGTGTGTAGTGGTGAATATAACATTGACTTACGTAATAAAATATTTCTTATGGAGAAAAGCTTCAAATTCAACTTCAAATAAGTAATAAAACCTGCTGAACTGGAGAAATAAGTTTTCTTCGAATTTTCTTTTCTAAACACCAATTGCTCGATATCTGGATATTCTCAAAATAATTAGGGACCGCCATAAACGAAATTTCGCAGTTGCTCACTGGAATCGATTCCCTGAAGGCAATAGAAGAGGGGGGTCGTTTCTTTTGAGAATCAGTAGCCGTTTTTTTTTCTCTCTTTCACTATTCTTCACATTTTCTATTATTCTCTTCATAACTTCCTACTGGGCCTTGGACAAATGACATACCGTACGATGAACAATCGAATAGTTCTCGTATATATATTGAACGGTGGCCTCCAACTCGCTAGACTTTCAGGAAATCTATTATTCCCCTAGAAAAAAGTACCCTCAGGTTAAAACCATCTTTTCCATTCTCCACAAACTTGGATTCATCGTCCCTTGAGGAATTAAAGTGAGCGAGAAGTTTGAAATCCGTTAAGGTACGCAGACTCTCCGGAGAAACTATTGATAAATACAATCAATATAACACTTTATTGAATTTGTACTTAGAACCCCACGGGAATGACTTGAGATGCGAGTCTTTATCCAGTTACACAGCCACGGGGCTTAAAGTGAAGAAATATGCTAAAGAAACTCTACTGCCCCAAACTAATTTGCGACCATCTTCCTTCTTTCTCTTTTACAATAATGCAAGACTTCCATTTTTCTGTCTACTGAAATGTGCTGTCCGAAATGTCAAAAAGTATTGTCTCTCCATTACATTATATCTCTTTACCTGGGATATATTTTGCATAACAAGCGACTAAAACCAGCTGCTTTTCGATTTCAAATTTGGGCAAGAAGAGTCGATTTAAAAACAAAATAAACCTGAACAGTTCACGATAAAAGGCATTATTGGATCCTGAGTGGCGCCATCTAGTGGTACTATAAAAGAGCAATAATTAAATATAGAAAAATTAATATTTTTCTATCAATATTTCTTTTCTTTTTCTTTATTTACTTATGTACTTTTATTTTTATTAAAAAACTAAAATATTTTTATTTTAAATAAATATTTTTCTGTGTTTATTTACAGGTGATTAATTTTTATTAGTTTTTTTTTTTAAAAACAAAATTCAGCTTTCAGATAATTAAATTTGGTAACTCGGGTTCTACAATGGATAACGATAAAAAACTACATTAATTCATTTTGTACGTTGACTGCGTAATAATCGCAAACTCTTAAACAACTAAGAACAAAGAAATAATTTTTTATCGGCTGAAAAGTCCTACATAACACAAAATCTGTTAAACAGCATCTTTAATTAAAAAATAAACGATATTATTGTATTTCCACTCGTATTAATGAAGAAGTGGATAAATGTTGTTGCTAGAGATTTTTACTGGAAAATCGAGATTCAGAAGAGGATAAATGCTGTTGCTAAGGCTAGTTACCGGCAGCTTGGGATTCCAAGGGTTAAATATTGTAATTTGTAGACAGCCCCCAAGGTCATTTCTTGAATTACATATTCTGAGAAGTTAGGGAGTATTGTGTGCGAGGTTTACTCTTATACAACAGGTAGGCGTGGTTACCTGGCGCGTTCTCTTTTCCCTACACCTGTCGATGACAGGTGTTGAAAAGCAGCGAACACATCCTCTCTGTCATGTCAGCTAACGTTTCCACAGCGTGAACTGAGGGATCGCATGGTTGAAAGACATTGCACACATTATGGAGTAGCTCTTGCAGCAAATGAACACAGAAAAAAAAAGATTTTTTTCTCATAGTATCGCATCCATGGAACGTGCAATACACGTGTAAAAAAGTATATAAGACATGTACAAAACAGTACATAAGACATATACAACTTGCCACGGCCTGTATATTTTTTTAATTGGACATATTTTACTGTTATGGACATTTCAGAATATTCAAATGAAAGGTACATTCCTAAGAAGGATCAGCATTGAACATTTTACAGAACTAAACGTGCGTTAATAAAATATCTTATTTCCAATAATCAAATATGTACGTGAAATTATGGATGTGTCTGATGACCCGGAACTACAGTCCGGTACGCTTTGTTCCATATCGAGCCCTGATTCCTAACCTGTTTTTGAACATGACCTCCAAGCTTTTATATAGTGTGGACCGTTGGGATATATGTCTATCCCAACGGTCCACAGATTTTTTTATACTTCTGTTGTAGAATGTAAAATTATTCTTGGCGTTTCTCATAAATCCTTTTTTTTCACCACCTTTCATTTACAAATTCTGAATGTTTATAACGAAATACGTCAAATGAAAGTACATTGGCAGATCCTTTACGAATCGCCCTCTTAAGTTAGGAGATATAGTGCGTACAGATACAGAAATTATGATCTTACATTGCAAACGCATTGCAGGTTGCTTCGCTAGCAGCCATATCAATAGGCAGCAGTATTCTGTGTATTGATTGGTTGTTGATTCGTAAACAGAGTTATACACGCTTTTCACGTACCAACGACATAAACTTTGTTGGATGTGGAAAGCTGAAGTTAAAATATCAAGACGGTGGCCACTAGTTATCATTTTGCTATTCACAACTCAACAAAATGAAAAGAACGCCTAAAAATGTGACGTATTTCATGCAGCTTGCGATGAAGCGGGACAAAATTTGCTATGGCGGTGTACCAGAGAATAACGATAAAATGAGGCGACAGCGAGAAACTTCAGACAGATATAAAGGACATTTCTAGGGGTTCTATAAGAATTACCAACAAGGTTACATTACAGAAGTCAATACAAGATGCTCGAAAATATGATCACATGATATCAGTACAGCGTTATGATCCCTTACAATGGCTAAACAAGCCTGGCAGCGTCGAACCATGCACAATATACGGGTGTCTATAAAATTCTGCGGCAACAAATACATTCTTCCACCAGCACAGACCTTAGCTCACCAAGTGACCGAGGAATTGGCTGTAGGCGTGTAAGGCGACGCCCAAGGGCGTCCCACACGTTCGATCCGATTTAACTCTGGTGATCGTGCTGACCACGGCAGTCGTTGGATATCTTCAGGTTCGAGATATTCCTCCACCACTTCAGCTTTATGTGCACTGGTGTTGTCCTGCATTAAAAGAAAATCTGGGTCAACCTCACCCCTGAAAATCGCGCATAAGGTTTGAGGATCTGTTCTCGGTACCTCTACGCAGTTACGGTATCCCTATCAAAAACATGAAGAGGGGTACGGCCGTTGATTATTATTCCGCCCCACGCGAGAACACCACCCCCACCATAAGTGCCCTTTCTCTGATGTTGGAAGGATGATACCGCATTCCTCGTTGTCTCCAGATGAAAGAACGTCTAGAATCTGTTTGTAGGCATCAGAGAACAGAACTGTACCCTATTTGTCAGGACTCCAAGTCACATGTTCATGACACCAGTTTAGACGAGCTCGGCGATGGTTTGGAGGTTAATGGATACAAACCACTGGCTTCCTTTAGTAAAGTCCACTTGAATTAAAGCTTCTTAACATAGTCCAGTTGGAAATTTTTCACCTGTGGCCGCAGTAGTTTCAAGAGAGAGATGATGACGATACATCGTAGGGTTCCGTCTTACAGTTAGAGCCAGATAGTGGTCTGTTCTGGTTAACGTAGCCTTCGGGCGACCTTGGCCAGCTCTTCTTGTAATAATTCCAGTGTCCTAAAACTGCTTCCATGATGCCAATACGACGCTGCGTGACACACTAAGCCAACGTGTCACCTCCGCCTGCGACTTTAAATCGTTCAACAGTCCGACATTTCAAAGACTCATCTAAACCAGTGCTTCTCAAACTATCTGTGGCGAAGGACCAGTTTCTTTTATTTTCAATCAGTCGCGGACCGATACTTTTGTAAAATACAAATCGTCGTGGACCGGTAACGGACGGATCGTGACGGACCCGTAACAAACAGTTCGCGGACCGGCACCGGTCCGCAGACCACTTTGAGTAGCACTGAATTCTAAACGACGATGACTTGCCATCCTGAGTACTGGAGAGGTGGCTATTCCACTGAGCAAGCCGAAAAAGCCGGGATGAAGTGATGTGGTCGCATCCCGTGTTTTTATAGGCATGAATAATTTGCATAATGTGCGGCTCTGTAAGGTGGTAGCTCAATTTTTATTGGATACTCGGAATTTGCATGCCAGGATGCCTATTATATGAAATGTTCGCCTTCAGCAACTCTGTTCACAATAAAATATCCTTTAAAAACATTTTGTTCTGTTAATTTTGTGAAGCAGTGTATGATCGCGAATAGAGAACCTTCCAGAAGTTGAGAATGCACAGCGCACGATGGAGCCACTCGTATTATACGAGTATAAAAAAAAAAAGTGGAGAGTGTAAGGAAGAGTCATTCTCTCTTACATAAAGAACTATCAAAGTAAAACAGTGTTTATTTCTTGCTATAAACCTGTTAATAATATACAGAGAGTAATTTACCACAGAATATGCGAGTTAATTAAGAATTTTGGGGGAAAATCTTCGCTCTCATATTAACTTAATAATTTTCAACTAATTTTACCACGTTTTAAATAACTTTTACAAAAAATATTTTTGTTGTTAATATTTTAATATCCAACGCTGAATTTAAACATTTGATTTTCTCGATGCCAGAGAAGTAACTACAAATTGTGGATCCTCCACAGCATCCACCAACGCTGCCCCTCTCCTTCTATCTGCTCTAAACCATACCACACCAACGAACCGTGAAGATTTGCTGTGGAACAGGTAGTATCCTGCTACGGAACTATAGTGATTAGAGCGGAACTAATATCGCAGTTCCGGAACTAATTACTACTTCAGGCTACTTTTGAAACTGTACAAATCCATTTCAACTTCTGGTATAAGTAAAGTTGAAGCTATTTCTGATTGATTAATAGTCTAATTTATGTTTTCAATGTACGGATTACAATGAAAGAAAATATTCCACTTTCGTTCCTTTCCGAGTGAATTACGATAAAGTTTAAGACATTAACAAGTTAGAAGTGCATTATGGGACATTTATATTCCTATTTCGACGAAAGATGGCGCCATTTCATACATCTTCAAATATATCGATTATGTTCGTAGTCTTTAATTACAGTAGCTGTCGTCGACGACAGCTTGGGTGATTACGGAACTATAATTGTGCAACCACTCTTTAGAACCCTTTCTTGTTTGAGATTGATAGCACTGACACATTAATGTTTGGTAAACTCTGCACCGCGGGCGGTTTTTTTTTTTTTTTTAAGGCTAATTGCCTTCAAGGTTATTTTAACAGTTAATCTGTTTATGTTTCCCTGGTATGATGCATAGAGCTCAAAAGTTAGTAACACAATACTTAGCTGTTTTTCGATAATGCAAAACTGGTTCAAGGCATTGGAATTGGGTAGTTAAGGATCTGGTGCATATACAAAATATTATATTGTTCTAAAAACTCTGGCATAATCAATATGTTGCGATTCATGACAATGAATATTTATTCAAATCCTTTTAAAAGGCCCAAATATAAAATTTCATGAAAATCCATTCACCGCTAGGAGCCGATTTATTACATGCGGACGGACAGACAGACGGCCATTGCAAAGACAATAGCGCATTATGCATATAGTATATGCTTGTGCTCCTTTTTGCTGTAATTACTTACAAAAATGAAATGCAACTGAAAATTACAAAAAAAATTCTGGGGGGGTCTTGAGACGTTGGGGTACTAATTTCGAACAAGCAAAGTAATATCTAATTATCAAATAATGCGGAATGAAACAGTCGTTGTCTGATGTTAATGTTATCCACTCATGCAATGATTCAAATAATGAATATAATGAACAAAAACAGCAAAATAAAAAAAAAATCGAAATGGCTTTTTTTTTTTTTTTTCTTTTTCGAGAAAGCGAGGACAACTAAATATCTTTTGAGGGAAAATAAGGCGGAAATCTCCAAATAAAGAGCATTTAAAAATGATATTTATGTAAATATCGCAACAGGTGTACACTGGGGGGATCATGAAAGTCTAGTACACTTTCATGACTCCCCCCGGAAAAGAAAGACCGGAGCATCCAGAGGATAAACCTTACGTGTTAACAGCTTGTAACTGACTACCTCAACACTGACGGGAGAAAGGCAGGAATAAACTTCATGAATGCATCTACCGGGATTTGAACCCAGCTCCTTCTACCAGCACTATTATTAACCGCGAGAACATTTATTAGCAGTCAGTTGTTTTTTTTATCTTTTACGTTTCACGCTGTTTCAGTTTTTCATTTTTCAAATTTTTATTTTATGTTGAAATACGGTGCACTGTTTATGAAAATCTCACGGACTTTTTGTTGCCAAAACAGCTCATCCAAAAAAATAAATAATAATAATAATTCCCGAGATTTATACCAATTATTTTTTATCCCCCCAAAAAAAGAGAAAATAATGCGGTAAAGGAAATTAATATTGATGTTTTAATATTATTCAAGCAAAAATAATTTTAAAAAAAAATCAAATTCTCTTCATCTTTCTAACATTGCAAAAAAAAACCAAAAATTTCTGAACCCCAGCAGAAATGAAAGGGACGGAGATCTTCCTGTTGACTCTATGCATTAATAACACGCAATCCTTGAGGTTATTACGCAAATTATTCGGTAAATAGCGATAATTTTAACCTATTAAATAAAGCATTTTGCAAGGCCAAGTTCCCTTACACGCAGCCATAAATAATAATATAACTTAATAATGTACGCAATGACCGGCGTGTATTATTAGATTTAAAGGTGACATTAAGGGCAGAATCTACTGGATAATGATCTCTCCAGACATCTTGGCAGTCACCCAAATAACCAAGGATTAAGTAATAAAAGTAATTAACGTTCGCCCACAGTTCAGCAGGTAATGATAGGTATCTCATTTCAAACGTCTTTTGTTCCTTTATTACGTCCATGCGTTTATTGAGTTGCTATTGTCCTTGAGAATTAGAAGCACATCGGTTAGTGTGGTTCATGCGCTTTTGTCGTGTACCATGTCTTTATGAGTGTATGTGCTGCGCCCACAGGCCGATTTGGATATTATGCGGGCTTAAAAACCCCTTAACGTTGGAGATGCATCCTTTGACGAGATTTTAAACGTTTTGTACAAAAAATAAGACCGAAACCCTTCCAAACGAAGACCATCTTAATTTTAGAAAATAGGGATGGGTTGCTTTATATCATGGGACATCTGAAACTAAAATTCGGTCTCGGCCGAGTTAAATAAACAGATTGATCACACTTAATATTCATTATAATAATTTTCCCTTCATTTCAAGACTTTAAGAAAAATAATCGGATATAAGAACACTGGATATCAATCTGTCTAACGTCACTTGAAATATATCCCACAGACAGGTTTAATGAATCCATTACGTAGATAACATTGTTCCTAAAAATGATTGATGATCGGTGTAGTTACCGACCCCATTCCAATCTGGAGCATTTTTGCCCATTTTGTTGTTCTCTTTGTTTGAAGCTCCACAAACCCCTGTGACGGGTGTGCCGAACAACTTTGGTCTAGTCCTTGGTTGGCAGCGCAAAGTGTAGACAATATAAGAAAGAAATTTTATCCGAAAGTCTTCAAATAATTACGGTTGTACACTTACCTGTTGTATCGACTCTATGTTTTATTTTCTTTCTGCTTGTCATTTTCTGGCACTTCCCATTCATGGGCTCCTTCTCCCCCCCTTCCATCTTAATTCATAAGGAGTGGTCTACGTTTCATATTGCGCTGTTGGTAGAAGATGAGATTATTATTTTAAATATAGATGGCTCTGAGGTGTACATTATAAATAAAACCTTTGTGGAGTTAACTACATTTGAATGGAAAGTTGTTGTTGGAGGGTTTATAACTGGAGAAGTCTTGCTAGTTTGAATTTGATAGTGGTATTTTCGTGTTTGTTTTTCCAAGTCTGCTGGTTTAGCAATGTGAAGGCCATATTGTTAGTGACATCTGTTTGATGAAGATTAATACTCCGGTGATTAAACTTCTGTATCGAGAGGAAGGTTGAAGCTTCATTTTCGCAATAGTATGTGCAAATGTCTAAAAGGACTTTGATTTTTTATACCAGGTGACAGTGCCACCAGTGTGTTAAAGATAGCATTTACTATATCATTCTAGTAATCTTCTCGTGTGCATAGTCTCTGCACATTCAGCCCTCCTTATTTGGAGGGTTTCTCGATATCGTTATAAAGCTGTCTATTTTTGTTTTTAAAATGTTAGTTGGCTGAATTTTATCAAGAACAGTCACTGTGGTTATTGGTTGATGCTCGTCGAGTTGTCTTCTGCAGGATTTCAGCTTTGGTTTAAGTTTGTTGCTACGTGCCTATAGACTTCGGGAGCTTTCGGAGTGGTGAATGACTTGAAATGGGGGTCCATTAGTCCAAAGTAGTTCTTTTTCAGAGTTACGGATAATACAGAATTCCCCTAATTTTTGTATTAGGGACTGTAAAAAAAAAAAAAAGTAAGGGAGAGCATAGAGATTAGACGTTAGATTGTCTTTAATTTCTTTAGTATGTTGTAAAGTTTATTTTGATAATGTAACTTTTTGAAAGTTTTTTTTTTTTTTTTTTTTTTTTTCTTTTAGTGATATTTAGTAAATTTTAAAAATATGGTTGTTAAAAGATCCATCTTTTAACACGAAGTCAGAAGCTGACTTCGTGTTCAAGACGAAGAGTTCCGGAAGAGTCACCATGACTCTTCCGGAAATAGCTGATTGGCGATTTCCGGGTGAGTAATGACTTTCATCCTTTGCGGAACATGTGGCATGTATTCCAAGGTCGAACTAGTGGATAACCACAGCTCACCTGGAGATTCTTTTTGTCACCGTTGTATGGAGTATACCGATCGAAAGTTAATTTGGTGAATTGCTAGAACGAGTCACTGAGAAAACGGGTGCTTGTCCTAAACAATAATTGGAATAATTGTCCTAGTGGGAGTCATCAGGTACTCGCACCTCTAGTAACCACCTACCAAGTGATGCCTTCCCGATTCGGGCATCCAGAACAGAATAAGCAGGTGCAAACTACTCTGGTTCAAAAGGACTTAGTTTTATTCAGAGCTTCCATTGTTAGGGAAACGGTAAATTTTTGTAATAAGGATAGGTGGATTAGAACCAGCGCATATCTGCCTGTAGATTATTGTCACCGTCAGATTTTAGGGGGGGGGGTAAAGAGCATTATTCATGTGGGGACTAATGATATTAAGCACACGAGCTGAGGATTTGATGGTCAAATATTAGACCCTGCTGAAAAAATGCCGCGAGATTTTCTGCAATTCTGCCCAAGGCACGATAGGAGAGATTTTATGCCGAAAGCCTTCTGAAGACTTGAAGGACTCCTTAAAGCTTTTGGGGGAACTTTTTATCATCTTGTCCCGCACTTGGAGGTAGGATTCTATTTTGTAGACTGGATACATTTAAACAAGGGTAGTGTAAAGGTTTTGGCCAATATCATTTGATTTAAATCAGCACATTACTTGCTAAATAATTCGCTGTATGATTACAGTACTTCTTTGCTTGAAACGTAGATTTCATCTGTATAAGGTGGATTTAAGTATAAAACTTATTTGAATGTACAATAGAAATGCCAAAGTTTTTGGTTCCTTAAACAGCTGTCAATGTTTTGGTATTGTCATGTTTATCAGTTCTGCTTCAAAATAATTGTAGACAAGAGAATAAACTTTGCTTTTTGCAGTCTGTTTTCTTACTTCTATACCATACGAGCTCTGTAACTTAATTTTGCAATAAATAGCTGACTGTATTTAATTCCTTTTAAGTGGAACTTGCTATGGGATATTTGATTATCTGTTATTATTTGGGGAACTAAAGCTATAAATACTTAGGTTAGTGAGTAGTTGCTTTTTTTTCTGTTAGCGTATAGATCCAAATTTAATTAGAACAATGAAAATCCAACTTTAAATATGCCTGCACTTTGTCTAATACACAAGGGAAAAAGCCTAACATTAGGGAAAAAGTGAGTTGCATTTAAAACTTAGTCCTGTAGGACTTTCCATTCATGAGTAGCAATAGTGAATCAGGTAATCTTTGGCTCCATTGGAGAAAATTCAAATGGTTAGTGTTAGCCTAGAGCCGAGACTGTGGACTATTTAACAGATAGATTAGTAGCAGAAAGAGGTAAAGAAGTTCCAGTTTGGCGTGTTTCTTAAATTCAGTCACATCAAAACTGTTGGGGACAGACTACAAGGAGCGAAATCTTCGCTTCAACCCACCCTGCAGACATCGAATGCCGGGGGTGGGACACATTGGATAACCTTGAATAAGAAGATATAAATTCTGCAGGTATTTTGAGCTACGCATTTTTGGTTATTGGTCGAAATATTGCTCTAATCATGACGGGGTATAAATCGCTTTGCTTAGTTATGCCCTGGTTCTTGTTGCAATGTGTTCAGTCCCTACAACGTTGGTATTGGTGCATATGAAGAATTGGCCCAAGCGGACCAGCTTCTCTTACTACAGAGGAGGTGTGGTAACCTTCAACATATGAAATAACCCTGCGCATGTGGAGAGACATCCCATACTCAACCGTTATTGGGAGTTCAAATCAATGGGGAGTCAGCATTGGTATTTATAATAATTCTTTTATAAGTTAAATGGGATACATCTGACCATGCACAGAAATACGAAGTCAGCTACAAAATATCCATTAGAAACAATGTCTAAAAGAACTAAAATGGTTTTGGGGAACACGTGGTCTATGAGAGGGAATCTTGGGCTTTGCGTAACTCTTCACTGCGCTAAATATGTCAGGAATAACCTTTGGAATGTCTCTGATGGAATTTGAACCCAGTTTCTCTCACGAAGCAAGAAGGTTTGGCGCCACTAGCGACAGCCAGAATTTGCTCGAAGTGAAGTTGTGTGCGCTTCATGCTGGTTCAGTGAAATGGAAGATACACTTAAACCGAAAAATAATATCTGCCATAAGCCTTCTTTAAAAAACCTTTTAAGGCAAATTCTGTACGAGTCAGCAATATACTAGCTGAACAGTTACCAAAGGAGGCTGCATTTTGTTGGAGGGGGGAAAAGAATCTGTGACTAATGTGTGAATCGTATCTTGAATGTTATGCCAGGACTACCTATTGGCACACCGACGTCAGTTGGTTAAACAAAACCCCGAAATTAAGTATGATTAGGTCGAGCAACAACAAATGATTATTAGAAATACACCCATTGTTATGCTAGTAAAATTGTGGTTGGCGTAACGAAACACACGAAAGCACCCCCCCATCAAGGATTTTCCTACGGGAGGAACTCTTGGGGGCTTTCTTACATAGATAATAATCACCGTCGGTCGAAGATTGTACAGTTTTTTTTTCCTACAAAATTCAACCAGCATCCTTTGCTTCACCAGGATGGAGTTGAAACTAGTCGCACTCAGCTCTTCCTTTACTGCCTATTTTAGGGAACCGATGGAAACCAGAATGAGGAAGGGTGACTACTGCTAAATCTTCGCTCACGCAGTTTGGTGATCAGAGAAGACTACCTGTTTTGACCACAATGAAGTATGGTACGCAATATATGGTTTCTCGCAAGGCAAGCAGGTGACCTCTGTTCTCAGGCATGAGACCGTTGTTTTTAATTTGTAGGCAAATATATGGTGTGGAATGACAATACTAGCGTAAATGGAAACAACTTTGATTCAACGATCAGGGATAAACCATAACTGTTGAAGAGATCAGTAGGGATATTTGCTACGATCTCAACAGGAGCTGTTTCTCAGATTGTGGATTTAAAATGCAATTTCCTACGGCACCGATGTAAGTTAATGGTTAATTCAAATCTGAGTTTAGTTGCACACTATTTCCAGTGCGAAATGAAAGATAATTATGCTTAATTTTAAAACAGTACCATTAATATTACGAGAAATCCTGGGTTTTGCGACTTAAAACTTCTTAATCGTATACGATATTATGAAAGAAAGGTATTCCTTCAGGGTTATTATTGAATCTGCTTTAAAGCGTAGGTTTTTCATACGTAAAAAAATACTTTTGGTAGATAAACTCGAAAAAGATGTAGTGTTTTGACAGCCAGGTTAGGTGTGTGGTATCAAAGCAACTAAGGCTATGAAGCATCTGCCATAGTGAATATGGTTCGGTCAGTTTGCTTGTCCACTGGATGAAAAACCCTGCGAATACTCTGAAAATGAAGTAGAGGTACCAGCGGATAACGTTCTCCATGAAAATCTATTTTATAATTTTTTTTTGACAGAATTTTGTTCGCTTTATGCGGTTAACATTTTCTGCTTGTCAAATGAATGATTTCCCTTTATTGGGGGAGAGTGGCTAGATACGTTTACTCGCAAGAATTTTTCATGACCTACTTATGTCTACCACTTCGCAGGCCCTTTCCATCTCTTCATACATGCCGGTGGACGACATGTAGGGTTGCTTTTTTGTGTGCAGTTCAGTGTGAAAATGGGGAAGAAGAAATATTTAAGTGTCTTTGAACGTGACATAGTATTTGGTACTAAACGCGTCGATATGAATATCTCTGAAACTGCAGTCCTGTTGGGGCTTCTCACGAAGTATTGGGATTGATCCAATAAGGGTGATTCGGTGGATGGAAAGGACATGTTTTTTTTGTAGGGGGCGGCTCCTAGAACATCTATTCAACTCCACCTCGTATCTCTGCACAGCACAGTACCACTGTAAGAGGGCCAGAAGTATGAGTAGTGTTGGTTTGTGTGTTATCTTCTGGCATTACCCAGAAGCATCAGTCACCTGGAGAGATTATTCATCCACACCACGGGAAGGTGGGTCAGTCCCAGTAAAACTCGTGCCGTCTCAATTCGAGACTCTAACTCACCTGACGTTGCCATAAGGCAACATCATTTTTATTTCAATAAGGAATACTGGAAATTGTTATAACCAAGCCACTGCTAAAAGTTAGTCGAAAACTGAGGGGTGGGGGAGAGAGGAGAGGACTGTCTTCTGGATCAGTCATTATGCAGTAAGTTCAACTAACATGAGATATGAAAACACCGGGTTTGTCGTGTTTGGTTGCTTAAATTGGCAACTTCCCAAAACAATTGATCAACTTCACGTTATGATATAACAGGTCCATCAATAATTAATTTAAAAGGCTATGGGAATAAAGATACATAAGATAAACAATATAATGTTTTCACAAATGAACAGTATTCGAATATTTATTTATTTTCTCCCGATCAGTTAAAAAAGATTAAGTTACGAACAAAGATTTCGCCATTAGCATCTCATTCAGTAATTGAATAAAACTAATCACTAAATGCTCTCCGGATAACTTCGATTTTCGAGCTACCCTAAAAAATGGAGGTGGGGGGTTGGCTAATGTTTTTCGTCACGTTCCTTCAACCATTATTCGTTCAAAAAATAATGCTATCGCATCTTAGCGTTCGTGCTAATTCTTAAAAGATAAAGACCAAAGCAATCGTAAAGCAAATTACTGGTAGTTTAACCTTACACCCGCCGGACTGACCTTGTAAAATATTAGTGTCCATGGATGCTATTTGTCGATCTTGGGTTATGACCAGATAAACAGGCAGAGTATGTTAATAGTAATTAATCAGCGAAGGGGCTTGATACATGTCTTATATAGAAGCCAGATGGATTCTATATTCAGCTTCTTTATGGTGAATAACGGAGGTTATTTCAAACTCTTTTCATGATGGGGCAACATGGCCATAATGGCGGACATAGAAAAAAAAACATTACGTTGAAGTTTATAAACTTAGATCCCTTCTTTTCTCTAGTACTGCAAGTTTTATTTCAACATATTTGTTAACAGGTTAGGTAATTTGGTAACAGGTGCTTATAATTTGAACTCATCATCATCTGTTTTCAAGATGGTGGAAGGAAACACATATTTCTCTCATTTGGATTGGACTCCGAACAGAAAAGATTAAAATATGGTGATCTCAGAAGCTCTCCCCTTCTCAATCGGAAAGAAAATAAATAATAAAGGAGGGTGAGACTCTACAAACTGAAAAGGAAAATTCTGGAACGCTACAAAATTCAGACTTGTTGCCAAAACGATCTCTTAGTATTTCAAAGTGTTTCAGGAACTTCAATGAAAGCTGAAAGATTCTGGTTTGACTCGAATGATGGATTCTACATTTACAGAAATACAATTTCAGCTGCCAAACTATTATTCCAGAGGTAGGATGATGATCACAGGGAAAGGAGGAGGATGATGATGATGTGTTCTGCCCGAAGACAGGTCTTAATTCTAATTGGCTTAATAGGCCATTGCGGTGGTTTTCCTATTGGCTTATTTGCTTGCGTGCTGAGGTTCATAGCCGCATATATTCAGGACCGATTTGTCTGTTTTAAAAAAAATAGAAAACGCCGGAATAACTCACGAAAAAAATTCTGTACCTCCCGCTTGAGACTTCATGATCTTATAAGTACTAAGACTGGATCTCATAAGAAACTTGTGGTAATCTCGCAAGCTCTACATCTAAGGCGAGACTCGCGAATCCAGACATTTCCAAACGGATGCTAAGCGACTATGACATGGAAGTTAGCACAGTACTATGAATGTGTATGGGGGGGGGGGAATAATTAAAAATATATAAAAGTTATTACTTGTCTTGTGTTTTTTTTGTTTTGTTTCTGTTTTGACTTCCACCCTTCTGAAGTCTCAAACCCACCTCACAAACGCCAACCTGACTGCAATTCACAGAAAACCCTAGAATCTACAGTGGGTGTCAGCTAGGATGTAAAGCGGGAGTTAGCAGAACATTAAAGACACATTTATTTACAAAAATTTTACAACCTTTACTGAACGTTATATACAGCATTTACATAAAAAAAACAAATAATTACAAACAAGCATATCAATTTCCGTATATTTGGACCATACTACACTACACTACCCCTCTCTCATCGCCTATTCTCAATTTACAAGCCATAAATATCGGTTTGTATCAGTTGTATCTTACTTAATTTGAATCCTCGATGATTACTCAATCATTCTCTTCCATTACCAATTTTTATCTCTTACATCAGTAAACTCATTTCAACTCTTATTACTCTTTCTATATACTTTGTTATATCACTTAGCTTTTAACCCATGAAATTTATTACAACTAGTATCCTCTTACCTCAATGTTCACTATAGATTACCCATTCTACCTTAATTACTCTCCAGTTATCATCTCAGTCATCCGTCTTTACTCATGAGGTTTCTCTATTAATAAAATTTCTCTCTCTTTACACTTCATCTGGTATGTTATCTTGTGTTGGCACCTGGCCTAGTTTAATGATGTAGGTTAACATATCCTTACAGTACTACTACTACTACCCCCTATAAATACAATTTCTTTACTAATTCCTTTATACTATTACTTTCCCTTTATTTACCCCTGTACCACACTTTCGTTATTTCATAATCATTAACATTCATGACAAATTACCTCAACCTTATTAATTAACTTGCCTATTTCGAACAGACTTTTCTTTAGAAATAACTATCAATCAATTTCTTAAAGAGTTTAGATTGAGTCCATCAGTTCGGAGTTCCAAAAAAAAAAAAAAAAAACAGGAACAGACTTACGTTCCGAATTGGCCGCTACTTCCAGTTTCCTTGCGTTCGGGCTTCCTTCGTGGCAGAAGGCTTTCTTCTATTTCTTGGGCACACTGCCTTGCGAGGCCGGACAAGGCTTTCTTTCTCTTCTTGGTTCACATATCTTTAACTTAACCAGCTCCTTCATGGCCTATCACTGCCCTCCGATGCTGGACCTTTCCTTCTTGCACGTTTATCTTAAACTTCACCGGCCTCCGATGCCGGACCTTTCTTTCTTGCATGTTTACCTTAACCTTAAACTTTACCACTGCCCTCCGACGCCGAACCAGGCTTTCTTTCTCTTCTTGGCTCCCTTATCTGCACAACTTTCAATGCACATGTTTCTACTCTTCCATACCTCCAAATAGCCATCATCACTTTCAGTCCGCAGTTACTCGCGTCCTCTACGCCTCACTATACCTTTCTCTCACGTTTTTTCTTCTTCATCTTGCTACCATGAGATGTGAACTCTGACCACCAAAAAATCTACTCCCACTTCAACCGGCAAACTCACGACCTTCTCCTTAGACCACAGAGGTCAGACACAGAGTGGACACTTGCTGAATTACTCTCCCCCCGAACTTTTCTTTTTCCCTCAAGTTTGGAACCCCTCCCCCAAGGACTCCAACCAATCTCCATACTGTTTAATCTTTCATTCCTTCCTATTTGCTAAAACAACTCATCCCAGCCGTCTCCCTAGCGCACAAACCAACCCTTCTCTAGAAATTACTTTTTTTTTTTCACACGGCAGTATGACCTTTTCATGTTTGACGGTCACCTCCAAAACACTCCGTTTCGTGTTCACACCTTCTCTGTTAAATATGGCCAACTTACCAAAATATCAGCCACCCTGACGCCGCTTTCTTTTGACGCGAGCACTGGATGCCCACTAATTTCCTGTTTACTTTCTAACGGTGGCTTAGATCAAAACAGACGCTTCGTAATCCCATTTCACAGTCCTATTGTTCTTGCCCTCAGCAACCCTTTCACGCCTGTTCTCAAATGGCACCCTCTACCTAGTCCCGCTGTCCCTGTTAGCTCTCTTACATTATTCGAAATTATTTGTCTCCATTTAGCCACTATTTTAATTCCCACGCCTCAAACTGTCCATTACTAAATCTAGTGTTCTTCCAACTTTAACCTTTTTTTACATTCAACCTAAATATTCTATCTTAATATTTACTAATTTTAAATTAATACTCGGGCATTAATATTAATTCTAGCTAAATAGATATTTTAATTTGTAAGATCTACATCTTACTAATGCATTCATAGTATTTTAGTCTATTTTCTGGAATAAATCAGACTTTCGCGATCTGTGTACACAAAGATCAAATGTTTACAATCTAATGAAAGCTAAATTGACAGTACCGGAGAAGGAATCCTAATGTTAGGCAGGAAGTCACTTTTACAAACCGCATTCTTATAGTCACGCAATTCTTTCAACATGAAATGCAAGAAAACTCTTCTCTGTTCTAACCGGAAATGCAGCATTCTTCTGGTAATATAAATGGTAGGATTCCAAGAAGTATCGATGTGCTAAAAACCATGCAATTCAGATAAGAAAACACAATTTAGAGGTGTCTGAACTTTGCCTTGATTTTTTATATAAATTGAGAACGAAATTATATCAAAATCGTATTCAAATATTTAGACTAAAGAAGGCAATGTTCAGTCCACTCTAAAAATAACAAGGGCTGAGCCGAATAGGCATTATAATTAAACTTATAAATGTTATTCATCTACAAAACCAACGTAACTTTCCAGTATTCTTTCTTGGGACAAGAACCGCATTTCAATAAAGGAAGATAATTTTATCATTTTCATGTTGATCTTCAGTTTTGGATCACTAAATTTACAAACTAATGTTTTAGTAAAGCTCTTTAATATATTTATACTCTTAAGACACGTGGGGATGGTCACTTTAGATTTAAACCGTGCTCTACAATTCAATTCGATTGAGTCAATACTCAAGCTTTATATCATTTCCAAAATACAATTTCTGCCTCGCTGTTACTGTTAAAACATTTATTCTTTCCTTGTTTACAGTATTCTTTTATTTATTGTTTAGCGTTTTAATTAAATACAGAAAAATGTTTATCTCTCTTTCCAGCACTGCACTCCTCGCTGTTGGAGGTTTTTTTTTTGGAAATTTCCAATTGAGATGCGAGAAATTCCACTCCCTTCCAAGCTTTATGGTTTTTTGGGGCTGTGTAAAACATTTTTTTATATTTTTCTACTCGCTGTGATTTATTTACTAACGCCCTGTGCATTTATACTACTGCCCTCATAGTATTTGAGCCTGGAATTAGATGCCTTCTGTGGTGCGCGTGGGTGCGAGAGAAGGAAAAATTAAAATGCGGAGAAGTCGAACAAAAACGTTGGCATCCACCCAGAACTGAAAGTTGTAACTCATTCTGCTACTGACAAATTACCCACAAATTAAAAAAAAAAGAGACACACGAGAAGGGCAACGTAAAAACAAAATTCAATTCAACACGCTACTCAAAACAAAACAAATCTTTAAATTTTCTTTTGCTTCTGTTTTCCACCCACATCTCATTTGGCAACTACTTGAAACTGCGGTATAAAAATAAAAGAAATGATTTTGCTCCGAACTTTCTACATTCCTTCAGCCGTGTCTATAGAATGTAAGGAATGGAAAACATTTCTGTATAAGTTAAGTTTCTGTTTAATCTATACTTGTCATCGAAGTAAGCAGACGGACACATAAAAGGCGTGCATCTTTAATGTGCTGAGCAGAAATTTCTGGTTGTGGATCCTTATCTTGCATTTGGTTGTATGGTTGGAGAAATAGACCACTACGATGTACAGAACATTGCTGGCATAATTGATGAATATACAACTCGCTTATACAGGGGGCGTACTCTTTTTTTGGTATTGACATGCTAAACATGTTTTCTCACGTACATTGGCTGGAAGGTGGGACATTGGATGGGTTTCTGTTTTGGACAATTGGTGTTTTCAAACTGCATGAAAGGTTGAAGTGGATATAGCAAAAAAGTAAGAAAGAGGATTAAGGTTTTAATATCTTCAAATGGACGATTTCTTCGGTGGTGATATCCATCATTTTATTCACCACAATAAACATTTTAATAAATAACAAACGAATCCCAAAAAGCTCTCTAAATTATTACTCTTCATTACCGATATTTTGATTTGAATTTTTATTCTCTTCAAAGAGAGCGTCATCTTCAATTCAGTACCTTCACAGGTATTACTGTTTCTACTTTTCTTGAAAACTTCGTTCTTTCGAAGCAAGTAACGTTTATTGGACTCTTGAGAATAACGGTTGTGCTTCTGAAACATGGTTAAATCATCGCTCGTATATAAACCAGAGAAGAACAATATACAGTCTGATCAAAAGCAATTCTCACTGAATACACCTAGTATGCCTTAGGGCCATAAGGCCTAGAGGAATTTCAAGCAACATTTTCCAGGAAGAAAAGTGCGTTTTATGGGCCTGGAAAATACTATAAGCATCGTGCTAAAAACTCTATACCAGGTCCTTGTTGATGTGAGCAATGAGTAAGAAGAAGAATTATAAATGTCCTTCTGACAGTTGACGTATTATAAGGGGGGGGGGGACTCTAATCCAATGTCCTAAACTAAATCTTTTCTCATGGACATGGGGGGAACAATCTGATAAAAGCTAAATTTACAATACACCGGAGAACGGATCTTAAGGTATCTTCATTTTAGGCAGGGAGCCAGTTTTACAAACTGCATTCTCATAGTCACATAAACCATATTTTCCAGACGATAAGACGAATCATGCTTTAGAAGACAAATTCTGGAAAATATATTTACACACGCTTTACATATAATGTGTTCGCACAGCCTATTGGTCATCCACACTCCATTTAATCCCGACTTCATCTTATTGTTGAAAACACCATTCAAACGTCCTCCTATATTTCTCTCTTATTTCTATTTAATACAGCCTTCATATATCATTCTATCATAGGATAGTTCTTATCGCTATATGCCTGGGTGCATTCTTAGAGTGTACTTTGCTCCGAATCTTTGGTGTACCCTTTAGCCATGCGTTTGCCTTATTTTTCTAATCTTTTCCCTCGCCTGTGTATACATGGAATTAGAATTAAGAAGAAAAAAACGAAGGTCCAAGTAGTGTTGAGAGAGAGAGAGGAGGAGGATTCAGACCATGGTTAAGATGGTTTGTCTCGGACAGGACTGCATGAAGGAATTTCTTCCAGAAAGGTCGGGTTTTTTACTGCGCAATCTGTCTCAGGAGAGGGCTACACAGTATTATTTCTCAGAAGTCTGGGATTTTCATTCATTAAAAAGATCCCACAGAATATTACACGTGGCGTATTTGATGGGTTCTTCCTCCCAACCTTCTTAACTTCAAGATACCTGTTAGAAGAAGAATAAACACGCATAGAAAAATGAGAAGGAACAAATTCGGGTGAATGAACTGAGAGTTATCTAAAGGGGAAGGGGAGAGAGAAGGATTGAGATTAATCTCAAGGAGAAATTGCCAACAGAACGAAAATAAGAAGGGAATAAAAGACGACTGGTAGGTAAGAAAAGAGAAATGATGAGAAACAGATGAAAGAGATGGGGAAAGTGATAGATAGGTAAGTGGGAAGGCAGTAAATATACGGCACCTGTAAAGGAAAAGTGAATAAAGCCGAAACATATGAACGATGAATCGAAGACAAAAATAGGCGCTGATTAAAGAGTGGAAATACATGCGAGAGAAGGCGAATGAGAAAGGCAGACTCATTTGTTTAAATTGAAAAGAAAATCTGGCCAAGTGACGAAGAAAGTTGACCCGTTTGAGGAGAAGAAATAGCGAAACGGCACAGAGCCAATTAGAACAGCTTACAGAATGTATTACCGAAAGAAGATAAGGAGAAAGCTAACAACAGAAGGGAGGGGGGGCGGCTACATAAACAAATAATTCTATTTTGGCACCGAAACAGACTGTAACTGTAGTATCGAAAACTGGGCTAACCCGAGCACTGAGTGGAGTCAGCAGTGACCCCCAATATGTGATGGGAGTTTCAGTGATATTAACAGTCACGCTGGAAAAGAAAAATAATGGAAGGAAACGGAAGGGAGGGAGGACGTAAGACAAACGGGGTCATCAGATCCCCTTCTGGAGAGAAGGCCATATAATGGGGATGCTATCTGTAAAAGCCATGGGTGATCCGAAGTTGGTGGAACATGTGATTACTGAACCGGAGAAGTGCGGCAAGATTCCTGACTGTCCCGTCTTCTTGTCTCGGACCAGGGACGCCACAACCCGGAGGAAAGACGCGGAGAGAAAGAGAGAGGGCAGCAGACGGAAAGCTGGCGCTTGCTCTGGGCCGACGGCGGCACTAATGAGGGAATGTGTAGCGGCACGAGGCTCCAGCCTGCCTGACCATTATTGTGTCCCCCTATCCTCTTCATCTCTTTTGTCGGCAAACTTTATTTTTTTCTTTTTTTTCTTCCACACTTTTGTAGGCGCCTACAAATCTGGTGAAGACAAACAGAAAATCTAGTATTTGAGAAGAAAAGTGATGACATGAATGGCTTTACTGCTAGTAGGATGGACGGAGTGGTTGTTAATAGATGTACGAGTGTGACGGAGGGGAAACATTGACAGATAGTTTTAGACAGGGACACTAAGTTATTCATAAGTACACACGCTGCCGTATGAGTGGGATGGGGAGGGGAGAATAGAGATGCTGTTAGAAAGTAATGCCCAACTGATTGTACATGCGAAATGTGCGTGTGAGAGAGCGAAGGGAGGGGGAACGGGCTTCTTTCATTATCTGCAACACGTAAATGTCAGAAAAATTTCCGAATATCTAATTTAATTTCAATCTGATGTTGACTGATTTACTCGAGCAATTCCCTTTATTTACTCGCTACGAGAGCAGCTTGACATGCACTTATATACCGTCCCTGCGTCTGGCTTGTTTTTGCTATTAATGCCAATTCAGCTTTTCATATTTCTTAAGTTGATGAGTTCCAGTACAGAGTAACTTTATTTTCTTTTGCGTCTTGTTCTCATTTTGTCTGAACTTTTAAGAGTTTCGCTAGAAGTTTTCAACAAGCAATGAATATTTATGAGGAATTTTACAACAATGATCAGGCAAACAACTATAAATGTGGCTTCTCTGCAGAACTCCAAAGATATACAGAGATGCCTGTACTTAGCTGTTCTTAACTCTGTCTGAACAAAACAATAGCGTTACATTCTTAACCTAAGGAACCGAAACTTAAACTGAGGAGCCCCGCGGGTAGAAAGATGGTTATAATGACTGTCCTCCTACAATGGATGGATGGAAAAGGTCCGGGTTTGAATTCGCCAATGCCCCGAACAATTTTTATGGAGGCTTTTCACAATGGAGCTGAGTTTGTCGGTCTCAGGCGAGGATCTCATGGTTTTTCATCCCTTTCGCATGAAAATCGAAACGCCAAAGCAATTTTTTAACACACACTTGACATTACTCAGGAAACCCCATGATAATGCACTATACAAGGGGATAAAAGTGTCCCTAAACAATTGAAGACCTAAAAAGATTGACAACTGGCAATTTGACCTTGACTATGTTTGTAAACTTTCTACTGTTCTTTGGCATTGCACCAAATAAGAATATTGTTGTGAAAACATTGTGGAAACTACTTTGTGCAAAATCTCGTAAAAATGGCAAATAATACAAAGTGGTAGTGGTATGGACGTTTAAGGGCACAAGGAGAGCTGATCTCAGGGTGTCTATGCCTAGATAACAATTTTATATAATAATTTTGTGCCTTTTCGGCAGCAGAGGATTTCTTACATGCGTATTAATACAAAGACTATTTAGAATTTTCAAATATGAAGTATTTAAAGAGGACATGCTGATTGAAATTTTTTTATTTATTAGGAAAATGGACCGAGGAACTAAGAACAAATATACATTTTAAGATTCATCGAAGACGAAGAACGGAAACTGTCGTAAATGAGTTTGTTTCAACAGATTTCGAGTCTTATATTCAGATTTTTTTAAGAGCAAACCAGTATGGCAGAAAAATTTCTTAATGGAAGATCAACTACATGAGAAATATATTAAGCATGAATGTCTAAGTCATGCATCTTACTTTATGGAAATTATATGCGAAAAGTTTAAGGAGTTTGACTGGTGTTAAAATACATGTTTTAAAGGTTTAATTAGCGCTAATATTGGCAATATGATGCAAGGTAGCAGGACTTATACAGGATCAACAAAAAAAAAGCATAATTCGCCTAATCCTTTGAATAATTTGCGCCGGAGCTTCCTCAAATTTTTCCAGCCTACCCCCTCCAGACGTTAGGTGGAAGTCTATTCAAACAATCTATTACGCTTTAGTGGAATGCAAATTTCTCCACACATATTCGAAAGCTATCCTTTTCCAATTTAAATTTATCCCTCCTGGGTGTGTTTAATCTCAAAAAGGGTAAAGTTGCCATCCGCATTTAGTTTAGTCAGCCCTTTTAAAGCCTTATGCATTTCAAATAGGTCACCACTCAGATGCCTAGTCCCAAAGACTGCAATTTACAGAACCCCAAAATTTCTTGCCTAAGAATATCCTTTTGTGTCCCCAACTAATCTTTTTGCACATCTCCCGATCCATCCAGCACATCTATGTCCTTCCTAAAACGAGGACTGTTTTGGATTTAGCGCTGAGACTGCTGAAGCCAAAAGGTGTCGATATACGATACCTATCCTTGCCTTTTCTAAAGAGTGAAAGGATAGCAATCAGAACTATTGCGCTAACTGCAAAAAACCAAACTGTTCTCTACAGAGATCATTATTTTAAATCAAACAGATGATATTGTTTTTATCAATTAATGTACCTGAATAATTTATGGACTCGCAGGGTCTTGAACTTCAAAAATTAATAATTCTAAAAGAATTAAAGAACTTTCAATCTGAGAAGATTCGGTTTGTAATTTTATATTTACTTTAAACCCGTTTATTTCAGAAGTAAACCAGAAGCAAGTTAGATTTCGAGAACTATCACCTCTAACTCTTGCGTCAAAACATGTGTCGACAAGTTCAGTGGATGAAATAGTCCATACAGCTCAACAACGTTAGAATGAAATGAAGTTAATTGGAAGCAGGATGCACACAGTCTCTGCATGTCTATTATAATTGCACACTTAGCAAGTTGTAATAAAGCAGAAACCGTGTTAATATTTTGCATCACGTTTCTTAACACGTTCACTGTCCCCATATATTACATTTGCGTGACCTGAGAAGTCCAGATATGAAACTATCAGATTAATCAAAGTGTACGTAAATATGTACATATAGCTATTTTGTATATTGTATGTAATGTTTTTTGTGTTTTTTTTTTTTTTTTTTTTACTATGCATAATATGTGATGCCTGGACTTGTGAATACAAATTTACTCCTCCACGTCCATGAATCACGTATGATTCCCTTACAACTACCCACCAATTTTATTACTTTTGAGGTTATATTGTTGACCTTGAAGTGTTTTGGCCACGGTCACAAGTTATTAGTTACTTTCTAGTGTGAAAATGGGTAGTCGTGGACTTAGTGATGAGGAGTTGCAAAGAATATTGGAGGAAAGTGACTATGAGCCAATTTCTAGTGATAGCGACGACGATTATGTACCAGAGACAGTTTCAGAGCCTGATATTGACAGTGGAAATGAAATGAAAGAAATATTGACACAATTTACGGATATGGCAGGTACATCAAGGCAACATGAAGGTTCTACTAGTGTTAGTAAAAGTCCTTGGACTTACAACATTTCTCCACCTCAGAAGGAAACTTTCATAGGTTCATCCGGTATCCAAAATATTGACAGTATAATGGAAAATGGTAATGCTTCTATAACCCGCATTTATTATAAATTTATAAATGAAGACGTCATGAATCTTATGGTGATTCAGACAAATTTATATGCTCATCAGGTTATGAATAGTCAAGTAACAGCGAAAGGAAGAATGCAACGATGGAAAGATACTAATGAAAGTGAAATGAAAAAGTTTTTGGGATTCATCTTATTCTCAGGTATTGTTTCATATCCGAGATGGGAGTATTATTGGAAAACAGACCCTATGTACTATCATCCATTTTTACATAATTTTGGAATGACTTACAATCGTTTTACTAACCTACTAAGATGCTGGCATTTTGCAGATAACACAGCAGAACATTCTAATAGATTGTATAAAATTCAACCCCTTATTGATCTAGTAATTACAAATTTACGTAATTTATACTTTCCCAGGGATGTTGTTGTTATCGACGAATCTATGATACCGTTCAGAGGTCGGCTTCTATTCAGGCAATATATCCCTTCAAAAAGTAACAAATATGGATTGAAAGTATACAAGTTGTGTACAAAAGATGGTTACGTTTGGTCTTTCGATGTTTACAACGGTCAAACCCCGCAAACCCTGCCAGGAATCGATAAACCTGGATGTGTGGTTATAAAGCTATTAGACAGACTAATAAACCAAGGGCGACTTCTAGTTGCAGATAATTATTATATTAGCATACCTCTTGCAAATTACCTGAAATCAAATAAAACAGATTTGTGTGGTACACTTCGTAGTAATAGATTGGGAGTTCCTAAGGAAATAATCCAGAAGAAATTACGCAGGGGTGAAAAAATAACAATGCAAAAAGATAATATTGTGATCACTAAGTGGCATGATAAGAGAGATATTTTGATGTTGTCAACATGTTTTGGTGATGAAATGAAGAAGTGTGGAAGAAGAAATGAACAAGTAAAACCAGAAATGATAACTGAATACAATAAGGCAAAAAAGGGGATCGATGTATCAGACCAACTTTCAAGTTACCTGTCACCAATGAGAAAATCATTGATATGGTATAAAAAAATTGCAATAGAATTAGTTTTTGGGACAGCAATTGTGAACACATTCATAATTTTCAATGAATTGCAGCAAGAGAAGAAAGACAATGTCTCTTTTAGAAGTGAGAGAGGCAATCACTAAAGAATTGATGGGAATCAAAAAGGAACCAACCTCTAGTACAACCATTTGTCAATCTTCATCTCAGCATTTTCTGTCGGAAATTCAGAGGCTTTCCCACGGTAAAATTCACAGGAAAAGGTGTCACGCATGTTACGAAGAAGCAGAAATTGCTGGAAAAAATCCCAAATTGGCTGCCAAACAAGTTCATACTGAATGTAAATCATGTGAGAAGCCATATTGTATGAAATGTTTCGAAAATAAACATAAAAATTAGTCTTTTTTCAGTTTTTTGTACTTCTGAAATAAAATACACTTTTCTTAACATTTTGAAATCTGTTTTATTTACTCCTAACATTGCATGTAATTTGAAATATTTGATGTAGCTATGTGTAAAAACTAGGAAACTTTTATGCAGGTTCATTAACTTTTCTAAAAAAATATATTCTTTTTAATAAGTCCACAAAAGATTAAAAACATAGGTCAGAAGTCCAATTTTTTAAAAATGTTTAAGCTGGCAAGACCCTTGGGAATCACATATGATGCCTGAACTTATTACAAAAAACGATTGTGCATCACATGTGATTCCCTGGACAGTGAACGTGTTAAGATTCTTGCATAGATCTCTCATAAGATATTGTGGAGTCATTTCATTGTCATCGCTTATGTTTTGTAAATAGCAGAAAACACAAATGGCGCGATCTTTGTCCTCTAATGTATTTTTATAGCAGCCTTCTGTATTAAAGGGTTGGAGACTCCTAATTATTAAAGTTCTTTCTGAGTTCCTACTCAGAAAGAACTTAAATGCAAGATGAAAATCGTCATTGAGTATTTATGAACTTTAAACTGCCAATGAAGGAAAAAACGGAGTGAAAAACGTCCAAAAAATTTCCGTTTCGTGGGATGTAGAGGCTGGGACAAAAGAGAAGTCATTTAATGAAACCAAGGTTTCAAATCGATGAAATAAAAAACAGATTTATAGAAATTTAAGTGACAGAAACAAAGTTATTAAGAAGAGATTCTTGTTTGTAATTCATTCGCCGTTATGGTCTAAATTATCAGTATCAAAACAAAGCAAAATTATGTATTTAGACAAAGTCTGCTTTTTATAAAGCTGCTGGAAATTAAAAAAAAAAACAATTTTGTTTCATTTCGTTTAATTTTGTAATTTCTATCTGATAGGAATCGCAAAACTTACATTACATCAGTACTGAGTAAACAATAAAATGCTCCATTTCCACGAGAAGAGGAGGTCCTTGAATTTAAATACTTCCTGAAATTTAACGTTGCTGACGTCGAGACAGTTCTTTTCTCCCGGGTTAGTGGCCCATTTTATCAGTGATTATGTCACATGCTCTCTTGGAAATAAATATTTAGGAAGTGTCTCACTTACAATTTTAGATGTACGGAAAATTCTGATGGGTGAAATCTATTGACTTTGAACCGCAATATAGTTAATAATTTATTAAAAATATTTAATGATCGAATAGAAAGTTCATTAAATTATGGAATAACTTATTTCGAAAATAAAAAAAATAAGATAAGATATTTTATAAGATACTTTTCATGGAGAGTGAAAAGTCTGTAATATAACATTATACTATATATATATATATATACACTGTGCTGCCACTTTATTAGATACACCCCTGCTGTGCACACAAATGGTTCGTCCCACAACGTTGCAAGTCACATGACCACAGTTGTGGATGTAAATGCAGCAGAACAACCTTTCTAGTAACCAGTTAAGCGTACAAACCGTAGCAAGAATGGGGAAATGGAGTGATCTAACGGACTTCGAACGTGGCATGGTAGTAGGTGCAAGACGTGCTGGACAAAGCATCTCTGAAACGGCAGTTATTCTGAAGTTTTCACGCACCAGTTTCAAGGGTGTATCGAGAAGGGTGCAACGAACAGAAAACATCCTCTCAACGGCACTCCTGTGGAAGAAAATCGCTTGTTGATGAGAGAGGTCAGAGGAGGATGGCTAGAATTATGCAAGCAAACAGACGGGCCACAATGTCGCACATCACGTCAGAATACAACCTTGGTGCGCAGAACAAAATATCGCAACAGACCACTAGTCGCACTTTGTCGCGAATGGGCTACAACAGCCGACGGCCACATCGCGTACCTTTGTTATCAATGAAGAACAAGAGAGCACCAGCACTGGACTATCGAGGATTGGAAAACAGTTGCTTGGTCTGACGAGAGTAAGTTCCTGGTGCATCATGTTGATGGAAGGCTCAGAATTTGGCGAAAACAACAGGAATCCATGGACCCATCATGTCTGACGACTACTGTGCAAGGTGGTGGGGGCAATGTTATGGTGTGGGGAATGTTTTCTTGGCAGACGTTGGGTCCATTGATACCCACAGATTCACGTCTGAATGTCACATCGTACCTAAACATCGTTGCTGACCAAGTGCATCCGTTCATGTTGCCAGTTTATCCTCAGTCAGATGGTTACTTCCAGCAGGATAATGCGCAGGTGCACAAAGCCCGAATCACTATGGAATTGTTACAGGAACATAATGACTTTTCGTTGCTGCAGTGGCCCGCTCAGTCCGCGGGTCGCAATCCTATTGAACGTCTTTGGGACGAGCTGGAAAGGGCTGTTCGCTGCAGGCCTACACCTCCGTCGAATCTCAAGGAACTGCGTGACAAACTCATGTCTGCATGGTACTCCATTCCTGCACAACTTTTTCAGCATCTTGTTCAATCCATGCCTAAACGAATTCAGGCTGTTTTGAAGGCTAAAGGAGGCTCAATACACTACTAGGTGGGTGTACCTAATAAAGTGGCAGCACAGTGTATATCCTCTCCGCTCCCTGCCTTTATCCTGCTAAATAGAGACGTTTTTGGATATTTTTCACGATATTTTTTCTTTACTGGTAGTTTAATGAAAATTTAATGGAAACAATTACTGAATGCACTGGAAGTGTTCACCTTGTTTGTTTGTGTTTGACTTTTTTCAGTGTGTTTGGTTTTTCGATGGTCATAATTGGCGCAAACGCAGCGCAGTTCTCAATTTTTCTTCACTCTTGTTATACTCATCTTAAGACTTATCTTCATTTATTTCTTGTGCCGACTACGATTTCCTAATTCTGATTGAAACTTGGCTCACAGATGAAATGGAAATCTTCACATTCACCTCCAATCTAGGTTATCACCCACTTGCATATAATAAGATTGGGAGATGTGGTGATGGTGGGTAACAGTCTGTCAAAGAAGCATTCCCTTTAATTAAATCATCCGTTTATCCAGGTTGTTGGTTGTAAGGTTTTAGGGACATCAGCAACATACTGCGCCGTATATAATATGTCTGTAAATTGTATGTTCTGTGGTCGATTTGCTGTTTGCTGTCTGGAGTTTCCTTGAGAAAAAACCATGCTACACTCGCTTTAGCAAACTAACTTAGCTACGTTGTGAAAAAGACCTATAAAAATTCCTCGTGTCATTGACGGGATTCGAACTCAAGCCTTTTAAACACTATATAGGTTAGACGGTGATTATATCAACTGTACAACTCACGAGGGTTCTTTACCCAGGACTTGAAGTCGAAGCAACTCTACGAGTAAATCGAGTTGCTGGAATGCCCATCTCCTCATGTGCAATTTATTGCTCTCCACCAGTTTCAGAGGCTTGTTTGATCAATCTGATCGTATGGCTGTCGTCCACAATCCATCATAAGCAAAAGGTCACCATCCTCGGTGACTTCAACCTTCCACTGCCATCCACAAAGAAACTCATCGACACACTCTCCTCGAACATGTCACAAATGGGCATTGGTCGTATTGACGTTCCTCCCTCACATGGAAATTGAATCCTTCTCAAACTATTCAGTAAAGGAAACCTCGCTCACATCTGACAACTTCATCCTGTCCGATCAAATCGCTGCCAGAATATCACTGCCTGCCCCTAAGAATTGTCGTTCGTTATAGAAAGGTGCAAACACTCTTAATAGAATTTACAACACTAAATACATTAACATCGACAAGGTCATTACCCTGTTTTAGCTATATCAGTGCTATATCCTTGCTGAGCTGAACATTGCTGAAGCTGCCTGTTGGCGGTCAAGATGATGGAATTCATTGCCATGTTTTCAATGTACAAATTATGCTCCATTAGTCCCCACTCTAAGTCGCAATGGAATGACCTCCTTCAAGGAAAAGAGGATAGCCCATTGCTCCTAGAAGTCCTCGGAAGGTTCATATGCTGTTGAATTATTTAAAATAAGGAGGAATTTCCAGAAGATAAAATAGACAACTACTGACCATTTCATAAGTGGACTGGTGTCCAGGAGGAAAACGTGTTTGGCCCATATTGGAAACTCCTTGTTTCCAATAAGGCAAAGAAAAGAAGTTTGCAATCACGGATAACAAGAAGGGAGCGAAGGTAAAAAGAAGTAATAAAAATTACTTAATGTCATTCATCCTCTGACTTCATCGGGGGCCAGCTGCCGAAATCAAAGGAGGAAACGGCAATAAGTAAGCAAAGCCTCTGTTTCTGACATGAAATATACGCAGCATGTGGTACACGTGAAAAGTTGATAAAGTATATTAGGGTTAAAATTAATTTTAAATCAAAAGGTATGCGTATACTTCATGGCTGACCCGACAGAGGCTGGAAGTAAAGATTAAAAAGAGTAAAAAGAAATAGGATAACTTACTAGGGTCATATAGGTCACGGCGATCGTACTGCTGTGGGGTAGTAAAAAGTTTCAACTAAAGGTGAGCTAAAGTATATATGGTTTAAGCTGGCGACCCCAAGTGTAAGAAATTGGAAAATTAAGTGTCACAGGACTTATACATAGGAGGGTCATCAGCCCTCAGCAAATACTATGTCAGATGACTGTGTCCTATACGGGACCCGGCAAGAACAACTTTCTCCTTTGGATTTCTGCGCAGACCAGACTGCCACGGTTCAATTACAGGCTTTATCTGATGTAATTTATTTGTAGTCTGTATATTCCATGAATCTTGCCATTGGGAGTGTATCTTCTGGTGTATTATTTGCCTGTAGTCTGTATAGGGACTGACAGACAATAATTATTAGAAGGAATTGCTGATTTCGCTGCGGTGTCAGCCAAATCTTTTCCCCTAATTCCAATGTGGAGTGAATCTTCTGCTGAACTTGAGACAGAACTGGATGAGGATTATATCTCACAGTTAGTAATGCCTGTAAGACGCTGAGAGAATCGAAATATAAAATGAACCGTTGGTACTGGCATTTATTAATGTTATCCAAGGCTAATCCAACAGCGTACAGCTCTGCAGTGAATATCCTGCATTCAGGGAGAATCTGCTCTGATATAGTGGTGTCTGTAAAGACAGCAGCAGATCCCACATATGATTCCGACTTTGGGCCGTCTGTATAAACTATCATGAAGTTAGAATGTTCAGCTCTGTGTGCTGAATAGAGCTGCATTTAGACAGAAGATGAAATTTCTGACTTTCCCTCGTATTTAAGGGAGAGGTCACATATCGGAACATGAGCATATTATGGTGGAAGGGGCTGCCTTGGTGTACGGACAACCTTGTCTAACTTGTTCTTAAGTTCTCTGAGTACCTCTTGAACACGAATACCAAAAGGACGATTGGCAGTCTGATGGGAGTCGTACAAACTTTCCCATCGTGGCTCAAAAACGGATGGCCACGTAGGATGGTCTGGCAGGGATTTCTGTTTTAAAGCATATTTTAGAGACTGCTTGCGTCGAAGCGATAATGGTGGTTCATTTGCTTCAATGTATAGGCTCTGAACAGGAGATGTTCAATATGCTCCAGTAGCGGTACGGAGAGCCTGATGATGGACAGAATCCACCTATCGAAGTACACTGTCCCTGACTGAATTGTATACCTAGGACCCATAATCTAGTCTGGATTGTACAAGCGCACGGTAAATACGTATTAGGGTGCATCGGTCCACACTCCAAGATGTAGAGGACAGAGAGAGAGAGAGAGAGAGAGAGAGAGAGAGAGAGAGAGAGACCGGAGAATATTCAGGCCTCTCGTGCACTTTGTGCGGAGTTGACTGATGTCATCCAGAAAGGTCAGCTTTTTATCAAATAAGAGTCCCAAGAATTTTGTGCCTGCCGCTACTGGAATAGCATTTTGTCCAAGCTTTAATTTAGGTTCAGGATGAAGATTACTCTTACGACAAAAAGTGTACTCAAACGGTCTTTTGAGGCGAGAACCTGAATCCATTAGACAGTGCCCACGAATTTAGGCGGTCAATGGCTTTTTGCAGTTGTCTTTCAATAATCCTCATGTTGCATGACTGACAAAATATGCTAAAGTCATCAACATAGAGGGCACTGTTTACAGTTGGAGGAAGTTGTTCTGTGATGGACATTTACTTTGATGGCGAAAAGCATGACACTTAATACTGATCCTTGTCGTACTCCCTCCTCTTGGCAGAATGGACGAGAGAGTGAGGATCCCACACGAACTTGGAACGATCCATTGGCTAAAAAGTTTTTAATAAAAATGGGGAGATGCCCTCTAAGACCAAGGCTATGCAAATCTTTTAAGATGTCAAATCTCCACGTTGTGTCATACGTTTTCTCCATGCCAAAGAATACAGACACCAAATGTTCTCGTTTTAGGAAAGCATCCGGGATGGATGTTTCCAATCTATTGTATTCCTGTATTGCTTATTTGTAGTCACAGCTTATTGTAAAATTTCTCTGGTTATTTCCAAGTATTGCGGCAAAAAGCGCGCCGCAGCGGAGTGGGTAAACTGGAAAGTACCGACCTACTCTCGACACGCGTTTGAGTTTACGGTGATTCTAGCTCATGTGACTAGTAAAAGCAGTGCTGTTTTGTATTCTCCGCATCTTGTAAACTCCTCTGACCTTATGTGGTCATCCCGAAGTATTACACATTTATTAATTGATTTAACTAATATTGTCGTAATACTGAACTTGGGCAAACAAGTGTTTCCGCAGGACTCTTTATTTTTTCACTTTAACATTCTGTCCTTACCAATGTTTTCCTGATCTTTCCAATACTTCAGGGCTAACAACTTTGACCTTGTGAAATTTACATTTTACTTTTCAATCGCACTTTTTTGTCATATCGTTTTGTATTCAAAGCTGAAGGAACAGCACTTCGTTTCTGAATAGCTCTCTCCAGTATATCCCATCCATTCTTAATACGACTGAGATCAGATGAATGTGGGGGGGGGGAGCAGGGAAGATGGTGAAAATCCGTGTCATGTTCTTCGAACCATTCTTGAACGATCTTGGCACCTTTGAGATAAAAGTGTAACATTGCAGGGTGCAGTATATCGGATGAAGCTATCAATGGACCCGGTTCGTGCCATCAAAAAATTCCCATACTTCCTTTTCACGAAATGGAGCATTCCTTCAGAAAATCGTAACGTATTTTTATCGTGAGGTATAAAACAGCTGAGCGGATATGTAGGATTGTTGTGTGTGTTTAACTCAGTGCGAGAAACGTGAGGGGGTAGCTGGCGCCATGACGCGATGGTATGGGAATATAAAAAACACCTGGACACTATCTTCATGGTGCACATTGGGCCTCTTGATACCACAGAAGCAGCAACATTTGGATGCTGCAGGTTATATGGAAATTGTTTCCGACCAGGCTCATCCCTTCATGGCTGTAGTGTATCCAACTGCCAATTGTTCTTCAAAAACAGGACAATGTCACAAGGCCAAAATTGTGGAGAACAGGTTTTAGGGACACGAGAATGAATTCAATCCACTGCAGTGGCTTTCTCAGTACCAGGTCTCAAAGCAATTGAGTACTTGTGGATATATATATATGATCGTATGAGGTAGAATGAACCTTTCATAAGGTTCATTCTACCTCATACGACCAGTTGGGAAGCAGTTGAGTAACATTGACCAGCATACGCTTTCGACACTTCGTTGAGTCCATGCCACGATGAGTCGCAACTGCTCTGAGGACTAAAAGGACATGAATCTAGTCAATATTTGGCAGGTGTACCTAATAAAGCGGCAACTCAGTGTATATCTCTATTTTTTCTGTTACTGCAGTCTTTATAGTTGCATACGTTGCACATATTGTTCATAGCAAATTTTTATGCTGTCCTACGATACTAATCGTCCACCAGGTGTGGTATGCTTAACTATTCTTTTCGAGATTTACGAGGTAATCTTTAATTATTTTCAAACTGGTACGTAAATGGATTCCGATATTCTCTTATCTGTAACTGAAATGAATCTCTAATTGATTATTGCCAATGCTCAATATCTGATGTTGACTTATTTTTACTGTCCTATGTACAGTGTTTTACCATCCTGTGTAGAAGGGTTATCTTGACTAGCTGAAATTACGACGAAAGAGTCAGTTTCTTTTAAAATTTTCTTAAACTTTAAAGAAATACTGAGACTCAGTTTTTCTTGGTAATTCCTTTTGCTAGTCAGAATGTACTTTTAGATGATATTCTCCGTATTATCATCAGAGCAGTATGACTTAGAACAGTGCGGTGGAATGGTTGCACGCAAGAACAGGTAGACACTTAAAGTAATGGCACGCAAGACTAAGACGATGAATATGGTGGGAACAGTATGACTCCTCGTCACCTTTCTTTGTGTTTCCTCCACAATGCAATTCCATTAACAGCAACGCATATACATTTTTATGACGTCCTCAAACGCAAAAGGAAAAGAAACTTGCTGACGCTGGACTTGAAATTTCCAGGAAATATACAAGTTTGTTTAATTTAATTAAAATGAAACCCAATTTGCAATGCAAGACATTCCATGTCTGAATCCAGAATTCGGCTACCATTATAGAATGGCGAAAAGTGTGAACCGTCTTCGTGTAGACGCTAATTCACTCTTTTCAGTATGTTTGATGAACTCTATGAAGGAAATGTTCATCAATGGATCGAATATGGCTCTCATCGTTACTTTATATCTGTTGGTATTACAGAAATGATTTGGATGAAAGATAATGTTGCAAAATAAAGAAATTTTCTCCTCGAGAAAATCCTATGTAGCTCACTGCACTAACAAATGTAATACTCTTCAATTGCGCCTTGGAGGGACAGTGAATAAAATCACTATCCTTCCTACACCTGCTGGAAGAGGCCTGGGTTTGAATCCCGTCAATGATGTAAGGAATTTTTATGGGCTTTTTCATGAAATGCTTGAGTTAGTCGGGCTCATTAGAGGGGTGTTTGGTTTTTTCCTTCCGAAAACTCGGGTTTTTCATCCAGCAGACAGGGAAATCGACCACATAATTACGAACAGAATTAATGCCTAATAGTCTTTAGTTTCTTTGGCGCTTAACACACACACACATGCACATATTCCTCAAGTATTACTGCTGTCCCAATGAAATTGCCATTTTATGTTAGATACGATTTGAAATTAGATCGAGGAATAAGGAATTACCCCAAATATTGCAGCGAAATGAACAGATAATAATAAATAATCTGAAGCTCAATCTGGCTGCTTAAAATTGATGGCTTGCTAGTCTCTACTGCCAATGGAAGCCATACTTAACGCATCTGCTAGCTTTTCTGTGCCACTTTTACAACGCGCGTTCATAGTCAGGCAGATGGAATGTCTTAAACCGCGAAGCTCGGCAAGATCAAAGGCGACAACGTTAATTGTGTCTTTTCTTAGATGGGCAGTATCCAAAAACATCATGAAAATGAGCTTCGCTTTGTTCACAGACAAGAATAATTATGATCCTTTTGATTTGGAGATAAAAGTTTGCGAAATGGAGAGTGCTTTTGAAGTGTAGAGACAAAAGAGGTTTTTTTCCCCAGTTTTTTTTTGGCCTGAATCTCTTGAAGGGGATGCAGTTTTGTGGAAATGCGTTATTTTCTTTCTTTCTTTCGACATCAAATCTTTCTGACTGAGTAGACACGTAGGAAGCGGTGCATAGTAGAAGTTACTCTAATCTGTTCGCTACAGCATCCTGTGAGTTGATGCAACATGACAGGCACGGCCATCCGTCTTAAACTGACAGAATACAAGACGTCTATTAAAGTATCAAGTAAAGTCTCTGACTATCGTCATCTGTTGCAGGCTCTGAACATGCACCACAGATATGCTATCCACTCAGATGCCAGCAAAGGCTTCCATCTAAACTCATCCGAAGGTATTCATCACTGTAAACGCTAAGTTTCAGCACCTTATCAGAAAGATGATTCCGGTCGATGTAGGGAGAGGTCTCATGTTTGACCGCTGTGTCGCATTCAATGTCAAGTTGTCACGACTCTCATTGCGCTTCAAAGCAGCTATGGATGGTGTTAATTGATAAGCTAGTGTAAAGACACTCTTGGCTTGGCTTCTCTATTTCGTATTGGACGACATTAAGAAAAAATGATCCACGTGAGAAAGAAATTACACGACACCACTGAACACTTAGGTGAATGATGAGTGATGTTTGAAATCCCAGTTTACAGCGCGATGGATAAATGAAATGAAACTGAATGTCTTCAATCGCTGTCTCTCTTCGATCTTCGAAGGTTAATATAATTTGGCTATCATTTATAACTTATTCAGAGTAAATCCATCCATTAAAAACATTATCATACCTTTGAAGATGACGCAAAATTCATAACAACGTTCAAAGAGGCAGACCAGAAATATATAAGAAAGCAAAATGCTCGCATTCCAGAGTCCAGTCTTATCTAAGATCCTCTGACCAATTCTTGAATCCATTTAATCTTATCTTCATCTCAGAGTTGTGTTCTATCAATAACCGTCTTTTGGTCTTTCCATACACACTTAACACAGCGTTCATAATAGTTACCGGGCACTCTCCGAATTCGAGATGTTTCAGAAGCTAACAAAACACAGATGAAACATTCAGAGTGCCACTTAATCTTGTGGGTGACTTGCTGGAAGAATGTAGTATCCAAAGACAGCAGAAGAGCTAACAATCTCGACTTGTACTCATGGATCCAACAATATGGATCCAAAGAGTAACGCGCACTGTATTGCTAAAACTATCCCGACACCCCTAGGATTTGAAAAAAAAAAAATGAACCATAGCCAATGTAGAAAGAACAACACCAAAATATTCCACGAAACTAATGCAGAAAATTAATGCTTCAAGTAGTACGATTGTACTTGAAAAGGTATTCTGCTACGTGGGTACTAAGCAACCCTATTGAGATACCCTACCGCCCTCTATAAGTTAAATAAACAAACGTAACAAAAAAAATGTAAATTTCAATATCAGAAAGTTGCATTCGTAACTTGGATAAATAATGCAATTAAAGCAGACTTTTTCTGAAATGTCATAAAATAATTCATGGAGCTCACTGTCTTTTTTTTAATTCTTGGGTAATCCCTAGATTTAAAGAACAAGCGAGATTACTTTCTTTTATTCCATCCTTGAAGCTCCCATTTCAAATATTTTTTTTTCCCATTGCAATATTACGCCATTCTTTCGTTTATCTCCTTTGAGAATGCTTTCCTATCGCTTATCTTTCACTTTATCAAACATTTCCCCTCCATCTTTCGTACGTTCCCAGCCACCTGCTTTTTGTGGTTTCCTTTTCACTTCTTCTCCCAACTTGGGGAGTCTCTTTCTTCGTGACATGTCTTGAGTGTTTTTTGTTGCACCTGGTCAATCCACTGCTCTGTTTATCTGCCACTTCTCTTGGTTGTTTTCCTTTCTTTGACTTTCGTCTTTTAACGTATCCATCTGTCTTCAGTATTGTCACCTTCATGTCCCTGTTATAGCTTTCTGCTCCACCATTATTTCTTTGTTTTCTATTTCCATATTTTGATCCTTCTTTCGCTTTCAACTTGTGTGATTTGGATTTCCTTTCGATATGCTGCTTCTTTTCAGAAGCTGTTATTCCTAGAGGGCTTTCTGAGTTTGTAAAGAAAAGAGTTTAAAATAACTCGAATTAAAGAAAAGAAATATACGAGGGTGGATCAAATGAAAACGAGATTTTGGTTGTCGAAATTTAAATTAAATTGATATCGGGTTAGTTTCAGGGATTGGTAATAATGCTAACACTGAACAATAATATAAATTGGCTGTCCTGTATATGGGAGAAGTAATGCACATTAGCAGAGATGATGACGTTCACAGTGACGCCTGCATCCAATCTACAACGGAGAGCGTCTCTCGAGCAGAAATTCACAGCATATAGAAAAGGTCTACGTACACAACAACGTCACGCTCATTAGTAGGACGACCTCTTGCCAGGACAAATTCGTAGAGTTGAAAAAGAAGAAAATTCTGCCTTGACTGACAATGTCATTGGGACGGATCGGTGTACAACAGCTGATGATGTGACCAAAGAGCTGGATATCCTCCACGGATCTGCTTACGCCATCCATAACAGACTGCAGTACTGGAAGATCCGTGCAAAAATGAGTATTCAAGTGTCTTAACGATGAACATTGCACAAACAACACACACGGCTCAACTCATTATGGAAACCATCTAGAAAACACACTGGGAAATGACTGAACATCTCCGTACAGTGTGGACCGTACTGAAATGTTCAGTACGCTTTGATATTTTCGCTGAGAATTGCCCTAGGATTTTTATGTGCCTGAAAGAGTGAAAAATGATGTGGCAAGAAGTCGATTCCACACGGAAAGTGAAGTCTGTTTGTTTATTGTAGGGTTTCATGAGTTCCAGCGACTTGGACCATATTGCGCCGATACAATATGTCTGTAAATTGCGGTGTTCTGTGGTCGATTTGCCTGTTTGATGGACCTACTGCGGTAGCCTCCCTTCCAGATCTGGTGACTAGAAGACATTGTACAGGTGATTTTGGAACTAGCTCTCCGTGGCCATCCAGTTTACAATAATTGTGGGTAAGAAATTGAATCAACACGGATCAGCATCCCTCTGGTACGCTTTCGACACCTATTTGAGTTCATACGTCGAAGAATCCAGGCGCTATTGGGTAGGTGTACCTAATAAAGTATTCACTCAGTGATGATATTTGGTCTGACGAGAGAGGATTCAACATGGAATCCAGGACTGTTATCAGTAATTAAGTAGTCTTGTGTAAGAGTTTAACTTAATTTGAAAAGCCCAAACAAGACAGCGATTAGAACCTATGGTATTAAGTATCGTGCTTGGGTTGAAGCCGAGAAGACAGAAGATACTTGTTGACATTGCAGTTTCTACAGATTGTAAATTGATTGTAGATTGTATAAATTGTATTATCTGGAAATACCTGTGAAGGAAAGTTGTTCTAGAAAAAAAAAAGAAACAGAAGGGATAAATGAGGAAGAGAAAAAGTTGTTTTTGTGAGTTTTAAGTTGGACAGCGAATTGATGCTAAAAAGTTGCCGCACGTGTTCGGACTAGTTTTAGAAGAATTCATAGGAATTATAAATGCCAGTTCAGAAGAATAGTGTTGATGGAAGTGTTTATAGAAAAGGCATGCAGCAGAAACTGAACGTCTATGAGACAGACAGCAGAAAAACTTTGTAAGAGAGGGGTCATTATCTAACCTGACTACCCTCAGGCGATTATTTAAACCAAAATGAGAAATCTAGTAAATAATTTCCACAATAGTTACAGTGAATGTTTTTCAGTGTTTTTTGCTGATTAGTACCTTTCTTCAAATTTTACAATTCGCAATGAAGGAGACTGCAAAGGGGCAGGTTTTACCTCATCATAATCTTCCATTATCTTGCCGAGCGTGTCAGACATCAGTAGAGAATTATCCTCCAGGGAGGATATTGTCAGTAAAGTTGTACAGAACCTAGAACTACATGAGTAGACAATTAACTTCAGGGGGGGGGATGCTCAAGAGTTAGTCAGTCTTTAGCTGCACTAAAAGACAATATTTAATGTTTTCATACAAGAGTATTCCATAATTATGACTCTTCGATGAAAATGCAAAAGTCTCACATGTAAGTTGAAATTCTACATGAAGGGAAAGCAAACGTGAAGTGGCGTCTTCAGTACTAAGCATTCCTCAAACACTGCTACAAGTTCTTGCTATTGGGAATAGAAGAAAGGAAATACTGCCAAAAAGGTTGGTGACGCTTCTGACTTTACAATTTTTTCTCTGGCACTGCACCAAGTAACAACATCGTAAGAATGCGTTTGGAGGAATTCGGAAAATTGTTATGGAAATTGTGAATTGGAGCACTATCAAGTTTCAAAGGGAAAAAATGAACTAAGAAGGGGGTTGGCATAATGACTTCTTATTTAATATATTACACATCATTTTAATGTACTCGCTGCAAGACACCCCGCAGATCAGTGATGAAGTGTGGGCACCATTCGAGAGGGAGGGGATGAAATAAAGGAATATGTGATGGGACTTGTATACAGGAGTATAGAGATGCACGTTGGCATCCAAGTCATGCTGCTCATCTCAGACTGCCCATTGGCAGAAGTAACGATAGTAGTACATCTTTAGAAGCATCTATTTGAGGTCATTTTATCATTACAATATCAAAATTTAGCTGAAAATGTCTGGAATATCTCAAGAAACCACCGATCTACACAATCTTGGTTCAAGATACATAAAAAAAATATTAAATTTCGCTAATGAATGGTAAGACACTGGGGACAATCCTTTAAGAAAGTCGGTACTTGCCGTTTAGACTCCTGGGTATAACAAATATTGAGGGAGGATATTTTAAACTAGGATTTTATTTATATTTACAATTTTATAAACATTTTAATTAAAGTTAGGAATAACAGATAGCTCACTTTAATCGAAAATTTTCAATAAAATTATCTTATTAGTCTTAAAAATGTACGTTTGTAAATCAAGTATTTATATACGCTTACCTTATCGATTATACTAAAATAAACAGCAGAGTTATGTTCTTTAGTAGCCTAAAATTTATCTTAAATTCCGGATACTTAAAATGGATTTTCTCAATACTTGCTAAGTAATCTTCGACTTTTATTGGGAGAAACATTGCATATCAGAGAAAATAAGAAGATACACTTCAAAGAAAATGACGTAGTTTCAAGAGGGGGTTGAAGCGAACCCTATATCGATAGCTCCATACTGCTAATTTAGTATAACGTTGCAGAAGACTGAAAGGAGAAGCAGATGCGATGTGGGTTATTTCCGGTGCACGGTCTAGTGAAGTGTTTACAGAGCGATGCTGGTGGTCAACTTCGGAAAGCAGTTGTTTTGGATCAGCGCCGAGGCAACCCAAGCCAAGAGGCGTCAGTGTATTTTATCTATAAATAGCGCGGGTTCTAAAACTGGTTCGTCTGTTAATTGATGGAAAAAAATTTCCCTGTTTGTGCTTTTTCCGAGGGGCATCATCACGAATAAAAATCCAATCCACGATACGCTAATCTGATGAAACCGAAAGACAAATCTTTTGCCAATATTTAATAAGGTTTCGCCAAATTGAGTTCGAAATCAATATTGTGATAATATCACTTCTCCCATAGAAAATCGCAGTTTTCCGTTCATCAATCAAAATCGTGGTTTGTATTGTAACAAAGACCACCCACCTGAAAAAAATCTGTCTTATCTCAAAGTATTCTCGTAATGAAATTTCAGATACCAGTTATTTGAAACTTTAAAGCAAGCTGCCGTTACTGTGGAATATTAGATCGCTGCTATCCGTCAAATGCCCCCTAATGGCTGTTTATCCCTGGAAAATTGCACTTCGATTCATGGTACTTCCAGCCGTAATCACTTTCAAGTTATTTGCAAAAGAAAGCGCTTATTTTAATAAGTTTAATCAATACTGATTAGGCTGATGTGTTGATGAGGCATTTTTACATGTTTTTTAGATTTAGGATACATAAGATGGCAACGCGAAGATTTTCTTCTTCTTTCTTTTATTTCTGTCTTGAAGGATCGGAAATATTTGGTACTTGAAGATCGAAGTTTAAACTGGACCTCAATTTTTTTTTTTAAATGTGGACATTTTGAGGAAAGTTTGAGCCCTTTTTCATTATACGTGTTTCTTTCTTATAACATTATTTTAACCATTCCCTAACCAATTGTTTTCTTTGCTGTTGAAGAGTTCTTTCGTTTGTTCAGCCTCCAAAAAGCATCGCATTCCAAAGTATAGAGGGGAAGTCTCTTGAGCTTTGCAAAAACAATTCTATTTGTAGTTGTAAGAACACACAGCACCGCGACAAGATGGATAAGAATCGATTAAATAAAATCAACATTTCTTTTATCATATATATATTTTTATTTATATGCCGCGGGGAAGTAATGGTGTGTTTGACGCACCGTGGGCTATCCTTTGGGAATACTGCAGAAGGATGATATGGAGTACAAGAGTAACCTGAAATATTTTCAAGTTTTTTATGGCGAACAATTTTTTTGTTGTTTATTTTTATCTGTTGTTGTTTATTTAAAAAAAACCTTATCGAAGTGTTGTTTTATTACCGAGGTAGCTAAGGCCACCAGGCCTCGGAATATTGCGTTTGGAAATTGTTTGTAACCCTATTCTAATTGTGTGCAATGAAATTCTAATTCTGTGCAATGAAAAATTCACTTTATAAATCATCTAGAAGTATAATAGAAAATTCATTTATTAGCAAGATCATTTGGAAGTTAAAAACAGGGTCTTCCCCTAGTCCTGGACAACGATAAACCCACGGGTTTCTTGTTGTCCTTGTTAACTGCTACTGTTTGATCTACAACAGCGACCCTAACGATATCTGCAATCACAGACATATTTCTGCAATAAATTCAAGACCTTTGTCGTTTGCTAAATCTTTATATCCATTTCAAATTGCATCTCTGTTCAGGACAATATATCTTGTGGCAGCCCTATTCTTACGAACTTTCTGTTCTTTGGTCTAATGTTTCGGGTACTTGAGAGCCTTTGAAAGTCGACTTTGTAAAGACAATGAATTCTACTAATTGTTGTTTCTGGCCACATCTTATGGTGTGTACTGTTGAGGTTAAGTCTTGTCCTTAATACAGCGAAGCAAAACACAGAAAGCGGAATCAGAACAGACAAAAATGGCATCCTTTGACTGTAACCCGGACAAGTTATCCTATTCAACAAACGAAACACAGTTGTAGTGTAACTGGAGAAAGTTGCTCATTCCAAAGACATATCAACAACTGAATCAACTCTCCATCCACTATCGTGGAGTTTGTATACCGGTACATATTTACTTTGCATAATTCTCTCTCTCTCTCTTCAAACCCCCTCCGAGACGTTAAGTTCCATCTTAGAGGTATAGTATCAGCGTCGCTGGATCGAATTCTTAAGTAATAATAATGATATTGAATTCAGCTGATTACGCAACCCTGTATCAACACCTGTTCTCAAAGGAGGTGGCACCACATTAATTACTTTCTCCGTATAGTAATTAATTCTGTGGTAGACTTCCAGCATATTAAACGCTGTCAACTTCAACTTCTCTCGTCAATCATCAGTTCCAATCTCACTTCATGTTTTGCCTTTGCTTTCAAGAATAAATTATGACAGGCAGGCCCTATCATAAAGAAGTCCCGCTAACCTGGCTTTAAATAATTCATCTACCAGCTTAATTAGCTAGTGTGGAATTAAAAATTGACTAACGCAACCGGGGATTTTTCTCTGCTTTTGAAAACCTGCCATCTTTCAAACTGTCTTCGACATAAAAGTATAAACATATATCTGCGTGATTGTGTGTACTAATACGTAAACAGCATGTTCTGTTGTTATTTATGCAAATTGGGTCTAATTTGGAAATATTAATGAATCCTTGTATAAGTCCGATTGGGCTACAATTTATTTAAGGAGCTATTCTCAAACAGACAACTCGTGAGTGTTTTATATAATTCTACTCGAGTATACCAAAATAAAATTAAAAACAGCGATGATTTATTTAATATACTAATGCATAAGGAATAGTATATAGAACTAAAATTTATTTATTTTTAATCCAAAGTAAGACAGTAAATCAGAGCTCTCTCAGTTGTACTCAAATAATAAAGATGGATGGAAGCGAATAATCCCTGGTTCAGTAGATTGGATTCTTTTTTTAATTAGTTTTACGGCTCATCAACGTCTTAGGTTATATTTCGCCGTGTATATTATGTCTGTACAAGTGTGCTCGTGGACCAGTTTGCAAAATTGAGCTGAAACTCTCCAATAATTCACAGGAGAAAACTTTACTATTCCGACTGGAGAGGCTCTTAAGAATTCCTCTAATCTCCGATGGTATTTGAGCCGAGGTCTCTTTGAACTTTTTGAATAAGGGTTAAGTGGCAAAACTACGAGTACTGGAATTTCTTTCCGTGACTGACATGGTTGGTGGAACTTGTTTTGCTTAATTCACAAAATTGTGACGACCTTCCTTTCGAGTGCTGTTGTCCAATTTCTCAACGCAGCATGGCAAACTACAACATTCTATGGTTGAGAGTTCTTGTTATTAGTCGTGGCAGGACATAAGACTTACACAAAACTTAATCGTGGCCAGGACATGCGACTCAGGAGCTAAGGAGTTGCTAACTTTGCTTTACACAGTTTTCCATGCAGTGATGGATGTTGGCGCTATGAGAAGTCGAAAAACTTTCCTATATGCACATGCGTTGTACAAACTACACTGATCGACAAAATTAACATAAAAGAATGCTATTCATGAATATTTTATTGTGAACAGTGTCGTCGAAGGCGAATTTTTAATAGGCATCCGCATGAAAATTTAGAGTATCCAATAGAAATCGATCTATCACCTTACAGAGCTGCATATTATGCAAATAATTCATGCCTATAAAACACGGGTAGCGACCACATCACTTAATTCCCTTTATTTGGCTTACTCAGTGGGATAGCCACATCTCAGGATGGTAGATCATCGTCATTTAGATGATTCTTTGAGATGGCGGGCCGTTGGACGACCTGCAGCCGGGCAGTCGCAAGCGGAGATGGCAAGTTGGTTTAATGTGTCATCTCGGCACTATGGAAGCAGTCACCTTCCTATCCGACCCCTCTTCTTCCAACTAACACCCCAGTCCTCACCCTCCCCTCCCAACACTTTCTCTTCCACAGCGACTACCCCACATGTCCAAATTTAAATCACATCAAATTTTGCCCGACCTTTTAGGCTCTCTAGAAATAGTTCTTTCAGCGTAAAACCCCACGCAACGCTTTCTAAATGCAATTTTACTTAAATCAAATGCGATCGCTCCAACCTTTATTTTAGGTCCTAGCCTTCAAAATCCCAGGAAAGTAAGTGGCAGGACCTGCTAGAGTATAATTAGTCTCCTGGTACACCCGGCCAGCATCCCTGTCGCTAGGTATGGTAACGCCGGGTCCCACTAGGGGCCCAGCGGCCAACAGGCCGGATGAACAATGGGCACAACAAACTACATACCACATGACCCATACATTATTTTTAAACCTCTGGCATAGACGAGTGTCTATGCGAGAGGTTTAAAATAGACTACTGTCACTCGATACATAGAACATACGCGGAGATGGAAGAAATGCCCGGAGCCGTCTGATCCTCAACATACCTATACCTATGGAAGCAGTTTCAGGAGGCAGGAATCATTACAAGAAGAACTGGCTAAGGTTCCTCTAGAGATACGTCAACTTAACAGGCCGCTATCTGGCTCTAACAGCAAGATGGAGCCATATGTTCTGTCATTAACTGTCTCTTGAGGTTGCTGCGGCCAAACGGATTATGTTAAGAAGGCTCAATTCAAGTGCACTCTACGCAAGGAAGCCAATGCTTTTTATCCCATTAACCTGAAACGTCGAAATTGGTGGCTTGAACATGTGACTTGGAGCCCTGACAAATGGCTTACAGTTCTGTTCTCTGATGAGTCCCGTTTTAGCCTACAACCATATTCTACACTCTATTTCATCTAGAGACAACTTGGAATGCGGTTCCATCCCTCCAACATCAGAGAAAAGGACACTTACGGTGGAGGCGGTGTCCTCGTGCGAGGCGGAATAATGATCAACCGCCTCTCCCCCTTCATGTTTCTGATAGGGGTTTCTTAACTGCGCAGTTGTATCGAGAACAGATATTCGATCCCTATGTGAGACTTTTTAGGGGTTCTGTTGGCACAGATTTTCTTTTCATGCAAGACAACGCCATTTCGCCAAGTACAACAACGACATTACACACAAATTGAAGATGTCCAACTATTGCCGTGGCCAACACGGTCATCAGACTTAAATCCGATGGAACATGTGTGGAACGCCCTCGGGCGTCGCATTACACGTCGACAGTCAACTCTCCGGTCATTCGGTGAACTAAGGTCAGCGCTGATGGAAGAATGGGATTTGTTGCCACAGAATCTTATAGATACCCTTATATCGAGCACGGTTCACCGTTGTTAGGCTTGTTTAGCAGCTGTAGAGTATCATACGCCATACTGATATCATGGTGGAAGAATGACCATACTTTTGAGCATCTCGTATCGACTTCTGCAATGTGATCTTTCTGGTAATTCTTATACAATCTCTATAAATGTCCCTTATACCTGTCCGAAGTTTCTCGCTGTCTCCTCATTTCATCGTTCTTCTATGGTACACCGCCATAACAAATTTTGTCCCATAATAAGTAGATTTGTGAGAATATTGTCTTATTGTTAGAGTATGCTGAAGGTTTTAGCAGTCCAACTGAATCTGGAGATCTTAGAAATAAATTTGCTTTAGCCCCCGCAGCAATTCATGATTTTCACTGGCATATACAGATCTAATGAAATCCTTTTTTGACTCAATTTAGGCTTCCTTGAAATACACGTGATATAATTCGGTTATTTCGAGTTGTAATGGAACTGGAAGAAATGAAGAAAGTTTTGATTATGAATTCAGTTTCTCCTAATCACAATATGTACAGAGTAAGAAGGTTGCGTTTTTGATTTGTTACTAGCCTCTAAATCAGTCATTGTGTTATGATATTTGCGCTATATTCAATATTATTGATTATAATTAAATTTGAAAGTACATATTTAATTTATTTTGCGCATGTGCAATCTCCATCTGATGACACAGATCCAGTGCATGTGTGAAAACTAGACCGAATTCCCCTTTCCCCCCAGTATTTATTAATAAGGCTTCTAGCATAGCAACTTCCCTCCCCCAAGAGGTGGTGGGGCGGATGTTTAGGAGCTATTAAATGTCGAAAAAGACCAGTAACTTGCTGTACGTTTATTTGTTTGACATCTTTTAACTCTTACATCGGAGTGGTGGAAAAGAACGCCGATTATCCACGGAACTCGAAGGGTGTGACCCCCCACGAAGTTTAAAACAAACACAGACGTACCATGCACTCCCCAATCATTAGTTTAGCCCAGCAAAGGAGGGACGAATTAACGGTCACGGCATTGGTATGCGAAGCCATTTCCAAGCGGGGCTCGTTCGTCACTGTCATCAATCCCTGCACTTAGGTACGTGTTTTGTTTGGGGAGGGACCTACTTAAGACACTGTGGAAGGGATAACCTTTTGTGCCAAAGGCTCCAATTACCGTTGAAGGATTTCTTCTAAGAGAGAGGTATTTATAAATACAGAAACGGCACAAAGGTTAATTTATTAATCACTGGAGCATAAAATTTGAAAAAAATACGAATGAGGACTGTGGTGTAAAATGTGGAATTCAAATGAGCAGTATGATTACTTATATCGAGTTACAGAAGAGCCTAAAAATTATGGATTTCCTCGTGTCTCGAGTTATTAATCTTTTGGAGAAATGAGTTTCATTATCACCAGGCCAAAAGTATACGAACTGTAATAAATCATATTTGCCTGTTCGTTGAAAGAGCTCCATCAGTAGAGGATATAAATCTTCGCGTGGATGGAGAGTAAAATCGAATTTAAAATTCACACAAGTTTGTAATTTTCTGAATAGTTCAAAATGCGGCGAATAAAGTGGTAATAAGGACCACATGGCTTTGGGACAGACGGCATTAGGGAAACATCGTTTTCCACTTTAAGAATTTCATGGTGTGGTGTGTCGTCTCTCATGGTAATGGGGCTTAAACAGCTACTACCGAAAGGTCAGGTTACAGTGGCTGGTCACATGACCCATATAAATTATCCGCTCCTCCCCCTTCCTTTTAACAAAGAATTCCTGATAAGATCCGCTGCTTCAGAGTTTCCATTTAGGTCGGCTTTAACAAGTCGTTTTTCTTTAAACTGGAATTATAATGCCAGGAAAAGACGCTCCCCTCACCTCCCCTATTTCTGTTTTCATATTTCTTTCCCTTTCTGTTCGGATTTCTTATTTCCATTTTTTGCTTTTGAAATTCATGCTACTTTAAAGAATTTCAACAAAATCATGTTTACAAAACATACATTTAATAATCTCTTCTTCTTCTTCTTCTTCAACCCGCATCGTCTTGTCAACATTGATAGCCTATTTTCCAAGAGCGCTTCTCGGAAAGAAGTTGAGATCGAAATTGGATTAGTAGGTCGATATCGTGAAAAATGGTGTGTTGGTAAAACAAGTGTTGCTCTTCTGCCACGAATCAACTAACCTCCCATACAGTTACCTTGGAACCCTTTTAACTGTAACACAACTTTCAACAAATGGACAAGAATAATCATTCCTATCTTGATAATGGAATGTGCAAACATAAACTAGCTACATTTTATTAAAACCGCATTTAAAATATAAATATGTGCGTTTAATTTTAATACAATCTACAAATTAAATACGACCCTCCCCCCCCCCAAAATTATGGCATGTTGCAAGAACCCTACAGTCAGATTACTAGACGTACCAAATATTCCGGTTTTCCAAAAGACGTTTTTATTTTATTTTATGTATGGTTACCTCGCACGTGCCGCTGATTAAGAATGTTGGCATTAGTTAGGGGTGATTAGTAGCTTGTGGACGGCTGCGCGACCGTGGTGTCCCTTATTGTGAAGCGCCTGCGCACTGTACTGGTACTGACATGCGTCACACTCGTCTCAGTGTGCGCCTGTAGGTGCTGCGACAATATTGACCTGTGTTCCAAGAGGACGATTCTTCGTAGGGCTGCCTCCCCTTGGAGGGGGCCGGAAACCTAGGAGGGAAAGTTAACTCCCCGAGGGAAAAGGAGCAAACCTGGAATACGACAATTGTCCACCACTGCAGCAGCCTAGGCGCTCATCGTGCGAAACTGATCATGGTACTAACCATGGCACATTACAGTCAAAACGACCGCGCACCGACACGCAACAGTGGAAACGGCCACTATCAGACAAGTCTATGAGTGCTCAATCTTCATTTCTTATACAGACATGCTTAGAAAATGTGACGTGTTTGCCGAAAATGGTGAGAAGACTCAGATCTGGCGATCTATTGGTCGAAACTGAGAGGCGAAAACATTCTAAGACTACTAAAACTATGAACCTTTGGAGGAACACCCTTGTAGGTTTCCTTACATGCAACTTTAAATACCTCCAAGGGAGTAATTGCAGAGTGAGACCTGTTGAACGCAACAGATGATGAACTCGTCCATGAAGTAAAAAAAAAAAAAAAAACTAAAATGTTATGCAGGATGACCAGGAAAGATGCTGAGCTTACTCTCACACACAACATCATCCTGACATTCGGTACAGCTATCTTACCATCCAGCATCAAAGCCGGCTATTATGACTGTCCCATATCATAGGTAATGGCACGAATGACTCTGAAGTTTTTTCTTTCCTAAAACAATTTCAGTTCAATGACAGCTTGGGACTGCTTCCTTTGCAATTTTCATCTGTATCCTCAATCACGCTGATAGGCGCAATATGTCGTAAGCTGCCCTTGTACCAGAAAACCCCGTAACAACAACAACCCACGAGGACAATGGTAGGGCAATGCACTTTTGATATAATCCATTACATAAATTATATTATATTATTGCGGAGTTTTTTTCCACCTCGTAATAGTGGAATTCGAAAATATCCTCTCCTGCTTTGTCTAAGTCTACTTAGAAGATGTCAAATTAAAATGGGTTCTCAGAATGATTCATGATTATAGTGAACACAAATTTCTATTAAAATTTTCTTCCTAGTTTATTCTGATCTCAGATATGCCTAAAAACATTTTTCTTTATAGGAACTCGTCCTGCATTTAATACCTCTATTAGATTTACCAACTATGGTTAGTGTGATGGTATCGGAACGCTGAATTCTCTAAAAATGATAGAGCAATGTGTATGTCAGTTATAGTAGATGCGTCAAACCAATAAAGCAAATATTAGTTCAGTTGGAGGAAATAGCTGCATTGATAACAAGAATATGAAGTCCAACAGGAAGATAAACATTGATATAGACTCAAACATTAAAATCATATGTACAAAAAAGGGTACGCATTAAGTTAAGTTACCGGTAAAACAATTAATAATTAATTAGTTAGAGAATAGAAAAATAATAAAACAACTAATAATATGTTGTTGTTGTGGCTTAACGAAACAAGGGCTGCTAAGGTCAAATTGTGTCTGCTCATTGTTTATTTGTAGTTCTGGATCGGGATGGAGAGCTCGTTTCTTGTAAAAGTGGTGAGAGTGCATTTCTTTTCTGATAGTCGGTAGCTATTTCGTGAAGTCCAGGATTGTATTTTGGTAATGGCAAGTTGGAGCTGCCGTTCGATGGTGTTCATACCTTCGTGTCATGCTGCCAGCTCGGATCGAAAATAATTTTGGACTAAGAATCGATCCCTGTGGGACTCCTTCTTCCTGAATGTGAGATGCAGAGAGTATGTTTTTATATCGGACCTGAAAGGAACGCAATTGCAGAAAATTTTGAATTATTTTCGGCAAATAGTTCCTAAGCCCCAGATGGTAAAAGTCCATAATAATCCCATGACGCCATGGGGTGTCAAATGCCTTTTCAGATCTAGGTTGACCCGGACTAGATGTTGTTTCATGACTAAGGCATTGCGGATATGAGATTGGGCTTTGATAAACACGTCCAGCGTTTATCTATTCTTCCGAAAGCCATACTGATGATCTACAAGGAGATTCTGTGACTCCAGGATGTAAGTGAGCCTACTATGAACCATCCTTTCGAAAATTTTACCCATGCAGCTCCAATGAAGTATTGGAGAGGGCAGAGGAGAGCGAATTTCTCATTTAGTGCCTGTATTCTGTTCCAGATGAGGCGTGTGTCGGTGTCTTTTGTGATTATTGAGGCAAAAAGCAATCCACGAGTTTCGTTTTGCTTTCCGTCTAATTTGCCTTACTTTTGCTTTAAGCCTTTATAAGCAATGAGGTTACTAGTGGTGGTATTCTTACGTAAATTATTCCAAGCTCCATTTTTTTCCTGTTTGGCAATGAAGCAATTTGTTAATAGGAGAGACTGCTTCTACAGGGATGGGATACACTTAAATAGGAAGGGTGCAAGAATATTTGCTGATGCTATCGAGGCAGTGTTAGGTGGGTCGGAAAACTGCTAGCTTGGGGGAGGATTCATAGATTAAAGGTTAAAAGTAGCCGCAGGCAGAGGTGAAGGCGATTCTTGCACAACTTCTATTAGAATAAGTAGCAACCTGGAGCGACGGGGTGCTGGGGGTTTCAGGGATTGATGGCAGTCATCGTGAAACAGGTGGTTATATGGGATGTGTCGTCAGGGTAAATAGGAATAGGTGCATGTATACCAATGCTAGAAATATAGTAAATAAATTTGATGAATTTGAAGTGTTGGTCAAGACATCAAAGGCGGATATTGTTGGGATATCAGAGACGTGGTGTCACACAGATATAAGGAATGCAGAACTGGAATTTGGCGAGTACAACGTCTATAGAAAGGATAGACAGGATAGGAAGGGAGGAGGGGTTATGCTGTTAATTAAGAAAAACATAAAATAAAAAGAAGTGCATCCACTTGATATAGATGATTTGTTTGTTTGTTTTTGGTTTTTTATTGGCGCATTGGCAGCTGTGGCCATAATGCGCCAAGACTATGCAATATTTAAAAGTTTAAATTCTCGGTGACCTAATTAGTTAGGTCACCATGTCCAGATAAATAATAACAAATATATAAAAATTAAATCAATAAAGAGATAACAATAACAAATTTTAAATACAATTAAAAACTTTTATTGATTTAAAATAGCTAAAAACAGCAGACACGTTGTCATTGTCGGATAAAATCTGACTGAGTGTATAAGGCTCAGTCAGATGACTAAAAGCGGTAAAACGGGTGCTGCTAAAATCTGGACAGTCAATTAAAAGGTGTCTAATCGTTAGGATTGTGCCACAGGACACACACATAGGAGGGTCATCAGCCCTCAGCAAAAACGAATGAGTTAAATGACTGTGTCCTATGCGGGTCCGGGCAAGAACAACTTCCTCCTTACGATTCCTGCGCAGACTAGACTGCCACGGTTCAATTACAGGTTTTATATGATATAACTTATTCGCAGTCTGTCTATTCCACGAATCCTGCCATTGGGAATGTATCTTTTGATGTATTATTTGCCTGTAGTCTGTATAGGGGACTAACAGGCAGTGGTCATTATTGGGAATTGCTGATTTGGCTGCGGCGTCAGCCAAATCATTTCCCCTAATCCCAATGTGGCTAGGAATCCAGCAGAAGCGGATATCATATTCACGTTCATGGAGAACGTGAATCTTCTGCTGAATGCTAGACAGAACTGGATGAGAATTATATCTCACAGATATTAAAGCCTGTAACACGCTGAGAGCGTCGGTATACAAAATGAACCGTTGGTATTGGCATTCACTAATGTGATCCAAGGCTAACTCTATAGCGTGCAGCTCTGCAGTAAATATGCTGCATTCAGAGGGAATCTGCTCCGATGTAGTGCTGTCTGTAAAGACAGCAGCAGATCCCACATATGATTCTGACTTCGACCCGTCTGTGTAGACTGGCGCGAAGTCAGAATGTTCAGCTCGGTGTGCTGAAAAAAGCTGCAGGTAGACAGACGATGGAGTGTCCGACTTTCCCAAATTTCGAAGGGACAAGTCACATGCCGGGACATGAGCATGCCAGGGTGGAAGGGGTTGCTTTGGTGTTTGGGCAACCCTGTCTACCTTTATATTAAGTTCTTTGAGTAGCTCTTGGACACGAATACCAAAAGGACGATTGGCAGTCTTACGGGTGTTGTACAAATTTTCCCATCGTGGCTCAAAAACGGTTAGCCACGTAGGGTGGTCTGGCAGGGATTTCAGTTTTAGAGCGTAGTTTAGAGACAACTGCTTACGTCGAAGCAATAATGGCGGTTCGTTTGCTTCGACGTATAAGCTCTGGACAGGAGATGTGCGATATGCTCCAATAGCGGTACGGAGAGCCAGATGATGGACAGGATCGAGCCAACGAAGTACACTGTCTCTGGCCGAATTGTATACCAGGGACCCGTAATCCAGTCTGGATCGTACAAGTGCACGATAGATGCGTAGTAGGGTGCATCGATCCGCACCCCAAGATGTTGAGGAAAGAGAGCGCAGAATATTTAGCCCTCTTGTGCACTTTGTGCGGAGTTGACGGATGTGATCCAGAAAGGTCAGCTTTTTATCGAATACGAGTCCCAAGAATTTTGTGTCCGCTGCTATTGGAATTACATTTTGTCCGAGCTTTAATTCAGGCTCAGGATGAAGATTACGCTTACGACAAAAGTGTACGCAAACGGTCTTCTCCGGCGAGAACCTGAAGCCATTAGCAAGAGCCCAGGAGTTGAGGCGATCAATAGCTTTCTGCAGTTGTCTTTCAATAACCCTCATGTTGCATGACTGACAAAATATGCTAAAGTCATCAACATAGAGGGCACAGTTTACAGTTGGAGGAAGTTGTTCTGTGATGGAATTCACTTTGATGGCAAAAAGCGTGACACTTAATACTGATCCTTGTGGTACTCCCTCCTCTTGGCTGAAGGAACGAGAGAGTGAGGATCCCACACGAACTTGGAAAGATCGATTGGCTAAAAAGTTTTTAATAAAAATGGGGAGTTGCCCCCTAAGGCCAAGGCTATGCAGATCTTTTAAGATGCCAAATCTCCAAGTTGTGTCATACGCTTTCTCCATGTCAAAGAACACCGACACCAAGTGTTCACGTTTTAGGAAAGCATCCCGGATGGATGCTTCCAATCTAATAAGATGGTCCAAAGTGGACCGGTTCCTTCGGAAGCCGCACTGTATGTTGGAGAGAAGGTCATTTGATTCTAAGTACCATATTAAACGAGAATTAACCATTCTCTCCAGGATTTTGCACAGACAGCTAGTCAGAGCAATAGGACGATAGTTGGTGGTGACTTTTGGATCCTTTCCTGGCTTAGGGAAGGCAAGAACGATTGCCTTTCTCCAGGAATCCGGAAACTGCCCTTCAGTAAAGATTCTGTTATACAGAAGGAGCAGACAATCCATAGATTTTGGTGAAAGATGTTTAATCATGTCATAATGGATGCCATCTGGTCCAACAGCACTTGCTTTGGAAAGAGCGAGGGCTCTTTTCAGTTCCTGAATAGTAAAATCCCCGTTGTAGGGATAGAGGCCCTTGGACTTAAAATTAAGTGCTTCTCTTTCCAGTTTATGTTTCAGGACCAGGAACTCTGGGGAGTACGAGGATGTTGCGGAGATGTTAGAGAATGTTTCCCCAAGAGCATTGGCTATTGCAGTTGGATCTGCAACAGCGCATCCATTATAATCTAAGATTGAAGAAGGGTGGGATGTATATTTTCCCTTCATTTTCCGGATTTTATCCCAGACTACCTTAGAGTTGGTAGACTGGTTAATAGATGATGTAAAACGGATCCACGATTCCTTTTGGCTCTGACGACGGATGTAGCGTGCTTTGGCTCGTGCACGTTTGAAGGCTATAAGGTTGTTCGTGGTAGGATATCGGCGAAATATCCCCCACGCTTTGTTTTGAGCCTTTTTTGCTGCTGTGCATTGTGAATTCCACCAAGGTTTGGGAAATGGTGGAAACCGGGCTGATGTTTTTGGGACAGCATTAGCAGCTGCGTGGACAATGATTTCTGTGATGTACGTTACTGCGTCATTGATAGGCTCCTGACTGACTGTACTGAGGTCAAAATTTGCCTGATGTTGGAAGGCATTCCAGTCAGCCTGATCAAACTTCCACCGTGGTAACCTAAAAGGAAGACACGGTCTCCCACTGTGTAACAAGGTTATCACAGGGAAGTGATCACTTCCGTATGGATTCTCCTCCACTTCCCAGGTGAGTGAAGGGAGTAGATAAGGGGAGCAGATAGAGAGATCAATGGCAGAAAAAGTACGGGTAGGCATATGGAAGAAGGTGTTTGTTCCAGTATTTAGAAGGGAAAGGTCATTGTCATTGAGCATACGCTCTATGACTCGTCCCCTTCCGTTGATGTTAGCACTACCCCACAGGGTGTTATGTCCGTTAAAATCCCCGAGAAGTAAGAAAGGGGGAGGCAACTGCGTTACAAGATCATCAAGGTCTTCCTGGGAGATGTCAGTCCCAGGTGGCAAATAAATCGAGCAGACCGTTATTAAAAATCCCACTGTAAGGCGAATTGCAACAGCCTCTATGCTGGTTGTAATTAGCAAGGGCTGAACTGGGGTCTGATTACCCACAAGGATAGCCACTCCTCCATGAGCAGGACCATCCGCAATTCTATCCTTACGAAAGATTGTGATGTTATGCAGGGTGGGATCATCATTTGCCTTTAGATAAGTCTCCTGCAAGCAAAAGCAAACTGGCTCGTGCTTTTGCAGGAGGGCCTTGATGTCATCAGTATTTCGCCGGAATCCACGACAATTCCATTGTAGGAATTTAGCCATTATTTTGGCTTGGTGGGTCCATCAGGCGGCTTCCGAGGTGCTGAGGGCTTACTTTTATCAGTCTTGGCTTTGTCTTTTTTGGGGAAGAATGGACGATGTCCCGTGTCCATTTCTTCCTCCGCAAAGAGTTCCAAGACTGATTCATCCTGTACCTCCTTGTTCTCTACATCCATTCTTTCTGTTGTTACTTCAGGCTCTTTACCACTTGGTTTTGGTAGTGGTGGAGCACTAGGAGGTACGGATATAGGAGTGGCAACTGACTGTGTTTTTTTGGTGGGCTTTTGAGAACTCAATAAATAGCGTGCAATCGGGGTGAATGACTCTCTTGGTGGTATAGTCATCTCAGTTTGTGTCCCGATAGTGCTCTTAGCAGAAACCTTCTGGGCATATGAAGGTTTCCCGCTATTTACTGGTTGGATACGTTTTCTGGCCTCTGGGTAGGAAATATTCAGCTCTGTTTTTAGTTTTTGGATTTCTTTTTCGTCTTTCCACCGCTGGCATGCTCTTGAATAGGCGGGGTGCTCACCTTGGCAGTTAACACAGGCGGGTTTTGGAGCTGTACATTCCTTGCTCTCGTGGTCTTTAACACCACATCGAGCACAGGCAGGGTTACCACGACAAGATGTTTGTGAGTGGCCGTATTTTTGGCATCTAAAACACCGCAGTGGGTTTGGGATATAAATCCTCACTGGGCAGTTTAGATAACCTGCCTTGATGGAATTTGGAGGCCGTGGGGTGTTAAACGTGAGGATGAGAACTCGGGTAGGGACGAGATTCCCATCCTTCCGTATCGATATTCTCTTTACAGCTGTCACTCCTTGGTCTTTCAATTCAGAGCAGATCTCTTCTTCAGAAACATGAAGAAGGTCCCACTCTGATATGACACCACGTGAAGAATTTAGAGTTTTGTGAGGGGTTACGATGATAGGTATTCCCCCTATGGATGTAGCCTTTATGATTTTTTCCGCTTGCTTGGTGGTAGAAGCTTCGACCAAAAGGTCGCCAGAACGCAGTCTTTTTACAGATTTTGGTGAACCTGCCAACCCTTCTAATCCTTTCTGGATGAAGAAGGGTGACATCTTTCCAATGGACTGCTCTCCGGTGGAATGGAGAATGAGGAAAAGCGGTGTCACTAATGGTGGTGATTTATCCTCAGTTCTGGCTCGTTTTGCAGAGGTGTTATCTGCGTCATCATCTCGATTAGGTAGGGGCCTTGTTGGGGCCCCAGAAGAAAGGGGATTTGAATTACTCATGAGAGTAAAGAAAAATGTCTGATGCCTACCTCACCCACCACGGAGCCCTACGAGGGGGCGCCCACTCGTGAACTAGCAGGTACTGCGTACACGAATGGGACGCCGAGTTCGCTTAGAACACCATACCCACGTTACCAATAAGTCTTTATCCCGTCCCAGGACCATAGGGAGGGAGACTTATTGGAACGCAGTTGACCCTAGCAGTATAATACCACCCGCCGATTGATCCCAGTCGAGCCGGTCCGGGACCACCCGTCTCGTCGAAGCAGGGGCCAAAGTGGTGTATTAAGGCTGGGCCCCTCAACCACCAGGATCCCCCTTTCCGCTTCCACGGGTCGCGGCGCACGGCTGCACACGCCGGATTCCAATGATGTAACCCTGGAACCAAGGTATGGGCGTTGGATCCCAGTGATGCTAATCTGGAAAACCAGCAGCATCACTGGGAGGTCCCCTCACCACGTACAGGTGCCCACGTCGAGGGGTGATATAGATGAACAGTGCACTGTTGAGTCAGTTTGGTGTGACATAAGCACTGCGAAAGCAAAAATAAGAGTAGGAGTGTGTTATAGGCCTAATGACTCGAATGAGTACAATGAACAATTGTACATAGAAATAGAGTGGGCCAGTAAATCAGAATGTCTTATAATGGGGGATTTTAACTTCCCAGATAGTGACTGGAACTTCTGGGTTGGTCATTCACACACTAGTCAGACTTTTGTGGATTTATTGGATGATTGTTTTCTGCAGCAGCATGTTCGAGAGGCAACCAGAGAAAGTAATACTCTTGATCTGGTTATCAGCAGTGATCATTCGTGCATTAAGAATTTGCAGATAAAGGAACCACTAGGTGGCGATGATCACAGTGTACTGATGTGGGATTTACTTAAAGATTTAATTACCATCAGGGGTAAAGGAAAGGGTTTTTGCTTCCGTAAAGGTGACTACAGTGGTCTCAGACAGTTTTTAAATTCTGTACAGTCGCATAAACTGACGATATTACCAACAGCAAATTCTAAATGGGAAGCTTTCAAGGAATTAATCGTGGATGCTACTAAAAGGTTCATACCTATTAAGAAATATTGTTCAAGGTTTAGGCCTAAATGGTTGTCAAATGAACTAATGAGACTCGTAACAGAGAAGAAAAATGCATGGGATGCATATAAATTATCAAGCGACTCAGAAGCCTATGGCAGATATAAGGTAGTCTGTAATCAGGTCACAAAGGAGGTTCGGCAGGCGAAGGCAGATTACGAGAAATCTTTGGCAGAGGATGCTAAGAAAAACAGCAAGGATTTCTTAACTTATATAAACTCTAAAATGAAGGGGATGAATCTGATTGGTCCACTTGACATCGATGGGTCAACTGTTGATGATCCTGCTCAGATAGCAAACAAACTGAATAAGTATTTTGCATCTACATTCACACATGAGGAGTTATTAAGGTTTGAAAATGGCAGAAGGTTATCAAATTGTAGCAGGGTGCTTAATGATTTTGTAATAACTGAGAGAAAAGTGGAGGAGAAATTGTTGAAGTTAAAGATAAGAAAGGCACCTGGGGTGGATGGGATCTATCCAGTTATATTAAAGGAGACGACAAAGCAACTAAGCAAACCCTTAGCCATAATTATACGCCAGGGTGGCCGAGTGGTTAAGGCTCCAGAACCTGCCAACCCAGAATTCAAATAAGAGCATCGTTGGACTCAGGGTAAGTCCTCACGGACTGGAGCTGTGCAAATGTATCCCCAATTCACAAAGGGGGATCGAAGGGTGACACGAGTAATTACAGACCAGTTAGTTTAACTTCTGTTCCGGGTAAAATAATGGAGTCACTGGTTAAAGATGCATTGCAGGATCATCTAGACAAGACTGCAGCAATAATTCTGACACAACATGGGTTTGTTAAGGGAAAATCTTGTCTGACAAATTTGATTGGATACTATGATGTGGTTACAAAGGAACTGGATGCAAAAAATAATTTTTGATATCATATACTTGGATTTCAGGAAAGCTTTTGACACTGTTGCGCATGGAAGACTACTGTACAAATTGGAGCAGAATGGTATTAAAGGTAAATTGCTACAATGGATAAAAGGATGGTTGAGTGGGAGAAGACAGAGGGTGGTAATCAATGGGTGCTTCTCTTCATGGACTAATGTTATTAGTGGAGTCCCACAGGGTTCGGTGTTGGGTCCTCTGTTGTTTTCTATATTTATCCACGGTATTGATGAAGGTATATCAGGCTTAATGTCGAAGTTTGCAGATGATACAAAGGTTGGCAGGGTTGTTAATGACAGTAATGGCAGTGTGCTACTGCAACAGGATCTAGATAATTTCTGCAGATGGGCTAAGAAGTGGCAACTGAAGTTTAACCTTGACAAATGCAAAGTACTGCATATGAGTAGAAGTAACCCCAGAGAAACGTACCAACTGTGTGGTACTACACTTAAGGTGGTAGAAAATGAAAAATACCTGGGAGTAATTGTGCAGGCAGATATGAAATTTTCTGAGCAATGCAGACAGGCTGCCAGGGCAGGTCATGGGGTTTTGCCAATTATATGTAGGAATTTTGCTAGCAGCGAAAAGGAGATGATTGTCCCTCTGTATAAGGCAATGGTCAGGCCACGATTGAGTACTACGTACAGGTCTGGAGGCCTCATTTTAGGAAGGATGGAGATTTGCTTGAAATAATGAAGGGGAATGAAGGAATCCTCTTACCAAGAGAGGCTTAAGTTCTGCAAATTGCAGTGGCTGGAGACTAGGAACCTGCGCGGTGATCTGATTGAGGTGTGTAAGGCCTTCAATGGGTTGAGCACGCTGAATTCTGATGGGATCCTTCCACTTGTTCAGATTACGAACCTAAGGGGACATAAATTCAAATTAAGAAAAGACAGATGTAGAATAGATGTGCGGAAATTGCCTTTAGCCAGCGGGTGGTTAATTGCTGGAACAAACTTCCATCTTTCGTTGTGGAAGTTGATAGGTTGAATAAATTTAAGGAGGAACTGGACAGGCATTTGGAGGGAATGGTGTGATTTTTTTTTTTTTTTTTTTTTGGCTGATGCTGCATAAGCTCATACACTTGCTTTCTTGCATCACACGCCACTACTACTACTACTACTACTACTATTCGAGCAGAGATTTCGGTGATTGCGATATCTCTTGGATTTTGGAATGTAGGTATTAGTGGCAGTCAGAATCTGACTGGTGATGTAAGTATATACATCATCAATAGGTTCTTTTGATGATGTATATACTTAAAGTCTCGCCTAGAAGTATTTGAGCAGAATAGCCATTCCAGTTCGCCGTTTTAAACTTCCAAGTGGATCATTGATCAGGATTTGGAGTTACGCCTGTTTGTAAGGAACATTTGTAAGGAACAAATAATTGGAAAGTGATCACTATTAAAAGGATCGTTTAATACATACCATGTCATGATTGGAAAGATGGATGATGAGCAAATTGACAAGTCAATTTCAGAAGCAGATCCTGTAGTAGTCAAGAGTTTAATAAATTCAGATCATTATAATTTATAAATTCCTCAATCAACTTGCCTCTTCTGTCCATTGTAGTTGATCCCCACAATGGATGGTGTCGATAAAGTCACTGAAAAGACAAATTTGAGTTGGGAGTTTTGTAATGAGGTTGTCAAGTCCTGAATGGGGAAATGATAGGGATGGTGGAATATAAATGTAAAGAATGGTAAATGAAATACTAACTGCAGTCCGAGCTGCCACAGCTTCTAGGGTGGTTCTTAATTGGAACGGTCTGGATGGTATTTTAGAATTTACAAGAATGGCTATTCCTCCACGAGCAGGAAACTCTGGGCTCCTATCTCGTCTGTATATCATATAATTTGAGAATTTTGGCGAAACTTGGGGTGACAAGAATGTTTCCTGTGGGCATATACCTATGGGATTGAATTGAGAGATTAAATCCCTTAAGTAATCAGAATGGCTACTTAGTCCTCTGCAGTTCGATTGTATGACGTTAGGTATTATTTTGGTTTGGCTGAGGATGCTTCATCTGACTGTTTTTTGTAGGGCATATTTTTCCGGTCTTTTTTTTTGGGAATAAGGGGCGTCTGGTATCCATAGTGCCATTGGCATGGAGTTCTAGGATAGGTTCTTCATAACTTGGGTGTCTATCCACTTCCATAGTGTTGGTGGGTGGTTCAGTTTCCTTACAGTCTTTAGTAGGTTTCAATTTTTCTGTGTCATCTGAGACAGTCAGAGTTTCAGTTGGGATACTAATTAAGGTGTTGGTGGCATTGCTGGTTTTAGATATAGAATTATCTTTTCTAGTGGTTGATAAAACTCAATTAGGTAGCGAGACGTCGGGCGGTATTGACACATCTGTTTGAACTGCAGTTGTATGAAAACCTCGGGTGCGAGAGGCACAAGGTGGACTAGGCATGGTCAACATTATTTATATCTCCGTGCCTCAGGATATGTCACTTTATGTACTCGTTTGAATTTTTGGATTTTCCTACCTGTCTTCCACATTTCACATTATTTAGAAAAAGCAGGGTGACTGCCTTTGCAGTTGAGGTAAATGGGAACTGTGGCTGAACAATCTGCTTGTGTATGATCTTTTGAACGACAAATAGGACAGATGGCGTCACCTCTGCATGTCTGCTGTGAGTGGCCGTATTTCTGGCATTTAAAACAAAGAAGAGGATTCGGGATGTATGGGCGAATTCGGCAGTTTAAATATCCAGCTTTTATTGAGGATGGCAAATCAGGAGTACTAAAAGTTAAAATGATGAAACGAGTTGGAATGAGATTTCCATCTTTTTTTGTCAATTCTTTTAGCACTGATTACCTTTGATGCAAAGTTCTTGAATTAATTCCTCCTCAGACACTGACATTAAGTCCCATTCTGTGATGACGCCTTTGGATGAATTTAAGGTATTGTGGGGAGTAACAGGTACTGGCAACCCACCAAATGCCGTTGTCCTTAATAGCCACTTAGAATGTTTGGAGGTGGCTGTTTCAATGAGGAGATCTCCTGATTGTAGTCGCTTTACCATTTTTGGTGATCCTGTGATATATTTGAGATGTCTTTGAATCATAACTGGCGATAACTTGCCCACAGGCTGGGTGGACAGAAAGTATATCACCAGAAAATTAGGAATGTCTGGACACTGTGCTTCTGTTCGAAGCCTTTTTGGTTGACTAGCGTTGTTATCATGGCAGGATTCTTGTCTTGAGCTTGAAGGCTCTAAGGGTGGAAAATTGTTAGAATCCATGATGGCTCCTTTTGGCCCTGGGTTTATCTTTACCATCCAGGTTACGGGCCCCGCCACGAGGAGGCAGGAGCAGTGCCATGAGGTGACCAAGCGGCTGAGTTAGTAAATTAGTATTTATAGAAAAAAAGGAACAGAAAGGTGGTTTCCCTTTCTGGGCCTCTGCCTACTACTTGTAGAGCGAACGTGCTACTCTGATATACAAGAAAACGGTTTTTGAAACAAAAAATGGAATCTGTTCGCTCAAATGCTCTTTTTAGAAATGCACTAGAAATCGCTTGGCCACGGAACATTTGGCAAAAATAATAATTATTAACTACAATAATTAGATGAGAGCTAGTCACTTTGTGGATGGAATTCACCAGTGATTGGGAGTTGACAAAGAAGTCAATGAGAGAGTCATTTGCTGATTCCGTTTAGTGGACTGAACTTCATAAAGTCCGTGGTGGCAGAGTCAAGGCGGAACAATGTAAGGTTCCTGACTTGTCTACAAAGAGCTTTGAAGTTAATTTTACTAAGGCTATCAGATGCTTCATAAGTTCCAGCGATTACTTTGGCTCTTCTGATGATGTCAGCAATAACTCTTCTAGTGCACAGAGACCTCAGATGAAAGTAATCGCACAGTGATTCATAGTATGCTGAGAGATAAAATAGAGGATTACGGAACGTAAGGTAACGGACAATATTTTTTTGGACTGCTTCAATTTTGTTAGTTAAAGTCTTTGTGTGAGGATTCTAGATGGATGAACTGAATTCAAGGATTGGCAGAACAGTTTTATAAAGGATAGCCACATTTATAAAGTTATCAGAGTGTCAAAATCAAACGTTCATGAGTTGGCTGTGCTGCTCATGTATGCAGTGGTCTTACAGAGAAGTGAAAATACACTGAGTGATCACTGAATTATGACCACTTATTTAAATACTGTCTTGGACCACCGTTTGCACGGATAACAGCCGCTGTTCGCCTAGACATATATTCCACTAGATATCTGAAGACGTCCGTAGGGATCTGCAGCCACGCTGCCTGCAAGGCTTTCCACACTGTCAGAATAGATGACGGTTGCGTGTCCATACGACTCCCTTCCGTTCCAAGACATCACACAGGTTTTCAATTGAATTGGAAGCGGAAAAATTCCGAGGCCAGTCAAGATGGGTGATATCTTCATTGTGTTCCTAGAACCATTCGTGAACAGTACGGGCCCGAGGATACTGCACATTATCGTTTTGGAAGGTCCCGTTTCTGTCCGGAAAAAAATGCAACATGACATGGGGCACATGGTCTCCTAAGAGCTGTCGGTAGCTCTCACCAATGAAACGTTGTTCCATACGCATGAGGGATACTTGTTCTTGCCGGAAAAACATTCCCCATATTAAATAGTGTGTACCATGAGCGATGGGTCCATGGACTGGTGTTGCTTTCGCCACACACAAAGACATCCATCGGTGTGTGGTTGGATTAATCCGACCAGCACTCTCGTTTCCAATCCACCATTGTGCAACCAGCGTATTGTTGACATTACAGCATTCGCAGTCGACTATTATCAGCGGTGAGGAGAGGGTGTCTCTTGGGTTGCCTGCTGTGGTACCCCATGTCTGAGTGTGCTGCACATTGTCATTTGGGTTATTATTCTTGCATTCTCCATTTTGTATTGCGATGTTAACTGTCGTACAGTGACCTGCCATAGAGCCCGTACAACGTGCTGCACCTTTCGCTCACCACGAACATTCACCTTGCACAATATTTTCAGTTCTTTTGGCGGGAGGTGGTTTGACCGTTCGAAAACATTCTTTGCGCACCTTAACCACAGTAGGCCGTGAGCAGCCGACAAGACGTACCGTTTCCGATGTGGAAGCATCCGGAGGACGAGCTACCACAATCATGCCCTTTAGAAACTCCATGATATCTTTACCATATTCCATAATTGCCTTTACTGCTTTGACTTGCACGACCAGATGCAAATTACCACTGCTCTAGCGTACAAAGCTATGCGACATAGTCCATTACGGATGTGGTGGTCACAATTCGGTGATCACTGAGTGTATATTGCCTACTGACACTGAAACGGTGGGGAACAAAATATCTCGGCACTTTCGCATTTCTAGAGTGCAAATTGGGACTGAAAAAGTTCTGTGAATTCGTTGAAATTGAAAACTAGACGGCTATCGTTTCTGCCAGCTGTCAGTAGGATTAATGATCTATGGTGCTCCGAAATCATATTTTATGTCAGAAGATAAATGTTCTACTTTTGTGAAAACTTTTCTAACACCCCACACAATCTATCCCTTGGCTCCACATTGTTTACAGCCAGCAAAAAAAAAAAAAAAAAAAAAAAAAAATTCTCAGCGATATTTTTGAAAATAGAAAGACAGTATCCTAGAAACTGAAGTGGCAGAAGAATTAGGATCACAAAGAAGAAAAAAAAAATTTAGATCTCCATCTTTACATAAACTATTTCAGAATTTGAACATAAAGGCCTTTTCACTTGGAGTTTGTGCTAAGTACATGTTTATTCCCCGATACTTTTGTTGTGTATTTAAAAATATACTCTTAGTTAAAAATCTCCCATCTTGGGATGAAGCCGCAGGTACTCGCAGGTAACTTAAAACACATCAGTGAGGTTGACAGTAATATACTGAAAATTATACGAGGGTTTCCAAGAAAGTAGTGCCAAAATGTTTGTTCGAAAGAGTCAGCTACAATTTGTGTTCGTCAATATACAGAAGTCCATCACAGGATTTGTTTTTCTTAGTCTTCTGTCCATATTGGAAGTTTTCTGTGGGAAGTCCATCACAGGATTTGTTTTTCCTAGTCTTCTGTGGTAGTTCAGTTGGCACGATGCACCACCGCTTGCCACTCGATTGGAGAATCCGCTCAGTTGTCGACTCCCTGTCGACGACTGAAGGAAGTTTAAGAATCCTAGCTACATATTTCGATATTCATTGATCTATAGCATGTTTTATTTTCGTCTATTTGTGATACACCTTTTTGTGTCCCCATAACCTTGCCGAAATAGAAAACTCATTTTTTTTTTATACAGAAGCAATATTTGTGATTTGATAATACCAGGGGAGAGATTAAAAGTCAGGGTATACCCTAATAGAGGTAGGTGACCTTGTCTAGAAATCTTGTGTCATCCAAGATGAGCAAAGGTGATTTTTTTTTTTTTTTAGAGGAATACGAAAGTACCGAGTTTAGAGGGACTTTATTTGATTTGTTGTTTTGTGGCGCATTGGCTACTATGCCAAGATAATAGAGAAGAATCATAAGTGACCAACGGATAGGTCACCACGTCCAAAACTATTTATATAGAAAAGCTGCATATTTGGTCAAATATATATGAAAGCTGAAAACAAGCAAATCTAAATAAAAACAAAAGTATATATACAGTATATTAAAATAGCAAGTTAAATATACAGGGTGTTTCAGTTAAACGTTTCAGAACTTCTAAGAGGGGTAGGGTACATCCTGACAACTCGAAATCATATAGCAATGTGGGGTCGGAAATGCTTTCCTGAAGCGGTGTTGTACACAGAAGAACCATAAAGAAAAGAGACCGTAAGTGAGAAATCGTTTTAATAATACATGAAAAGAGGCAAAAGGTACATGGATTAAAGTAAGTGTTCGAAGTTTCTTCCACAGGCTACAATGCACGCCTCACATCTCCGACGCATGGACATCCGAACATTCTGGAATACTCCAGGCAGCGTGTCCAGACACAGCAACCGGAGGATTATGCACCTCGTATTGCTTTCGCACAGTGGTACCTTGGAAAATGTGCTACAAATCCCCTTTTTCCTGCTGAAGTGTTGTTTTCCGATGAGGCATCCTTCACAAGGGAAGGAAATTTCAACACGCATAACGACCATATCTGGGCGGTCGAGAACCCGCATGCAATACGACGTCGTGCAGCACAGATTCGATTTTCGGTCAATGTATGGGCCGGTATTATGGGAGATCACCTCATCGGACCTTACCTGTTACCGTGTCGTCTAACCGGACCTATCTACTTGATCTTTCTGCAGCAAGTATTGCCACAACTTTTGAGAGATGAACAGATTTCTGCATCGACGCAACAGACAATGTGGTTCCAACACGATGGAGCCCCTGCCCATTATAGCGGAGATGTTCGTAACTACCTGGCTGTCACATTTGGTCAACAGTGGATCGGACGTGGTGGTCCCGTGCGTTGGCCTGCTCGGTCACCCGACCTATCATGTCTTGATTTTTATTTCTGGGGTCATATGAAATGGCTAGTTTATGACACCCCTGTTGACAATGCTGAGGAGCTGGTTGCAAGAATCGCAGTAGCTGCCGAAGAAATTCGAAATTCGCCTGGAGTATTCCAGAATGTTCGGATGTCCATGCGTCGGAGATGTGAGGCGTGCATTGTAGCCCGTGGAAGAAACTTCGAACACGTACTTTAATCCATGTACCTTTTGCTTCTTTTCATGTATTATTAAAACGATTTCTCACTTACGGTCTCTTTTCTTTATGGTGCTTCTGTGTACAACACCGCTTCAGGAAAGCATTTCCGACCCCACATTGCTATATGATTTCGAGTTGTCAGGATGTACCCTACCCCTCTTAGGAGTTCTGAAACGTTTAACTGAAACACCCTGTATTTATCAGTTTTAAAATACCCGCTCGCAAAAAGCTGCTCTCGCAGTGGACTTTGCAATCAGGTGTGGCTTTGAAAATCTGCAGAACACACCTTATTTTCAGACATTCTCACTATGAGACTTCTTCCTCTTCCCCAAAATAAGAAACCATTACGTGCGACAGATTTCAGACTGATGAAAAGGTAATTAATGAAGGGGAAGCCTGGTTTATGACCAAAGTGAAAAGTTCTATTCAAAATAATTGAAAGAGCTTATCCACAGATGGAGAAAATGTGTGGCTCTAGAAGGTAGCTACATAAGCATTAGAATTAGCAGTGGCATATGATATAAGAAAGCTTAGCATCAGCAAAAAAAAACTTTCCACTTCACCTATTTATTTCTCAAATACTCTGGCTGGTTCTTCCTTGAATTTCTTTAAGCTATCAACTACCTATACAATAGATGGAAGTTTGTTCCAGCAATCAATCACTCGCTAGCTAAAGGCAAACTTCCGGACATCTACCATGCAACTGTCCTTCCTCAACTTGAATTTATGCCCTTCATGTGCGTAATCTGAGCGAGAGGAAGAATCCATCAGAATTGAGGTTGCTCAAACCATTTAAAACTTTAAACACCTCAATCAGATCACCTCGCATGTACCTAGTCACCAGACGCTGCAATTTTCAGTACTGAAGCCTTTCTTGATAAGAGTACCACCCCACCCTTGTTCCCTCACCAATCTCGTTACCCTTCTCTGTACTCGTTCTAGCAACTCTACATCCTTCCTAAAATGAGGACTCCAGACTTATATGCATTACTCAAGATGTGGCATGACCATTGCCTTATACAAAGGGACAATCACCTCATTATTCCTGATAGCAAAATTTTTGTATGTCATTGACAAGACCCCATGACTTATCCTGGCAGTCTGTCTGCATTGCTCAGGAACTTCTTATCTGGTTGCACAATTACCCCAGGTCTTTTCAATTTTCCGCTACCCTGAGTGTAGTGCCACACAGTTGGTACGTTACTCTGGAGTTACTATTACCCATATGCAATACTTTTCATTTGTAAATGTTAAACTTCAGTTGCCATTTCTCAGTCCATCTGCCTAAATTTATAATCCGCTGCAGTAACATACCGCGTCATTGACAACCCTGCCAACCCTTGTATCATCAGAAAACTTGAACATTAAGCCTGATATGCCTTCATCAATATCACAGATAAATATAGAAAACAACAATGGGCCCAACACCGAACCGTTGGGGACTCCACTAATAATATTAGTGCATGATCGATGAGCAATGTCCATTGATTATCACTCTCTGTCTTCTCCCAATGAACTATCCCTTTATCCATAGCAGCAACTCCCCCTTAATGCCATACAATAGCATTCTTTTATGTGCACCAGTGAAAGGCTTTCCTGAAATCCAAGTATATGATATCAGAATTATTTTTTGCGTCCAGATGGCCACATCGCAGTACCAATCAAATTGGTCAGATAAGATTGCCCTTAACAAACCTATGCTTTGTCTGAAGTATAATTGCAGCCTTGTTCAGGTGATCCTGCATTACTTCTTTAACCAATTATTTCATTATTTTTCCCGGAACAGAAGTTAATCTAACAGGTCTATAATTACTTGTGTCACACTTTGATCCCCTTGTAACTTACGGATACATTCGCACATATCCAGTCGCGGGGACTCCTCCTGAATCCAAGAATGCTCTCATAATTATATTTAAAGGTTTGCTTATTTTCTTCACTGCATCCCTTAATATAATAAAATAGATCTCATCCACTTCAGGTGCCTTTCTTATGTTGAACTTCAAGAATTTCCCTTCCACTTTTCTCTCGCTTATTACTAAATTATTTGGCTTGCTGTTAAAATTTGATAAACTTCTAGCCTCCACTTACCTAAAGAATTCCTCACAAAGAAGGATGAAATTGCCAGCCAAGTTTCAAACACCTAATTCAAATATTTTAGGTGAGAGTCAAATCTGATTGACCATCCATCGTATATGCTATTGGATAGAGATTCATTTTGGGAAGCATTCAAAGGAATTATCTCGAAAGATACAGCTGCATTTGTTGCAGTGGAGATGTATCCCAAAAGTTACCTTTTCTTCTGCTTAGGAAAATAAGCAAAAGAAAAAGACATGAGAAAGTTGCAGACTATTGTGAGATACTGATTTATGTGAGTATTATAAGCGTACTTGTAAAAAAAATTGATGGGTAATAACACAGCGAAAGCTGAATTCAAGAAGCCCCTAGCAAAGGAAGTTAAAAAAAAAAAGGTAGATCTCATTTGATCGAAGTGGAAGCTCGGCAGAAGGTGGCAGTCGCGTTGAATATGCACTTTGCAACGATCTTTACAGTTGAAAGACTATTCGAAACCATGAGGAAAGTGTGACAAGGAGTGAGACTGCTCTAAGATATATCAATGTCTAAGAAACTTTATGGGAAAAACTAACCTGCCTGAATGAAAAAAAAATGCTTCAGAACGGTATTCAACCTGTTATTCTAAACAAGGCTACATGTGAGTGCACAATATTGTTGGGAATGTTAAGGAGATCACCAATAAACTCGAAGGAAATCCCTATAGACTACAGAACCGCTAATGTCTCCCTAATTCACAAAGGAAGTGCGAAAGATGTGATGGAAATTTGTAGACCAGTGTGTTTGATTTCGGTAATGGGAAAGATCACGAAGTTTGTGGTCAATGATGGCCGACACAGATCCACCTCCGTAAGAAGGGTAATGGATCATAGCATGAGTTAACTAAGAAGTCTTGTCTGACTAACGTAGTTAATTATTATGATGACAGTTATAAAATGGTTGGATGCAAGAAATAATTCTGACATTATTTATCTTGATTTCAACAAATCTTTTGATACTGTTCTCCACGAAAGGTTATTTTATAAACTGGAGCAAATTGGGGTTACTAGTATGGTCCTCCACTAGAAGAAAGGCTGGCTGAAAATTGAAGACAGAGGGAAGTCCTAGATGGTCAATTCATCAGGGCGGTCCAATGTCGCAAGCGGAGTTCACCGGGGATCAGTATAGGGACCACTTCTGTTTCTTATCTTCTTTAATGGCACTGATGAGGGAGTGCAGAGGAAGCTGTCAAAATTTCCTGATGATTTTAATTTAGGAGGGGGGGGGTTAAGAGACCATTTTTCTTTAGAATTACTTACATTGATTGCTCAAATGGTTAAGAAAAGGGCATCTGATGTTACTGCTTCTAAATATAAGGTTTTGCACTTTGGGAACAGAAATCCAGGAATTATTTGAACTCGTAAGTTAGGAGAAGTAGAGGAGTTAAAAGTTGTACAGGTAAAAAAAAGGGGTTACGATTGAGTCAGACGTGAAATCTTCCACGCAGCGTAAACGAATGGCTAGGAACGCACATGGTGTCCTGCCTGTGATATATAGGACCTTCGCATGCACGAAAAAGGATGTCAATGTCCTTTTGTATAAGCCAATGGTGAGATCTCATTTGGATCATGTGTACAGGTCTGCAGACCACACAAGAACTTCTAGAAAGAGTTCAAAGAAGGGCAAACAGATTAATAAGCGCTGTTAATCGATGTCCGTATGAAGAAGACTTAAATGGTGCGGACTGCGTAGTTTGGCAAGTGGACATCTTTAGGAGGGGAGGTGATCAAGCCCGTGCAGGTAATCAATAAAATGAACGATGGAAGTATATTTTCGCTGGTGAGAGAAAAATGAACTAGGGGGTTACATATATATGGTTTTGGAGGATAAGAGAAGTTTGGATCTCATTAAGTTTACAACTGGACAGCGCGTAGATTTTTGGAATTATTTAGCTGTCATCATGTGGTCCAGACGAAAAGTTAATAAAGTTCAAAGCGGAATTGGACGGACGTTTTAGGAAAGGGACAGGAAAATACGAGCGAGTTTTTTTTATCTTGTTTCATTCGTTGTTTTTTTGGCAGATGCAGAAAAAGTCATTTCCTTGCATCCCTTAGCGATTATAATACTAATACTAGAAGGAAAATTAATTATTTTAAGTAAATCAGGACATATGATCTGATTTATTTAACCTATATTTTTATTTCCATTTTTTAAATCCCATATTTTCTCTTTCCCTCTTTTAAAAATCTGGTAATCTTACGTTGCAGTATCAGAGCGTGTTAGATTAATTATAAAGATATTTTTTATTGCCTCTGGCGCACTGGCGATCGTGTTTCTCAATCTCGACCTTGCTACGTCACCCATGCCAGCACACTTTCCTTTGAGAGTTACGTCACCCCATTCTCCTCATCCTTGACATTCCATGATGTACGATGCTTAAGTAAAAAGGTTGCTGACTCCAAAGGGACAGCGCTTTTAATTTGAGTGGCTGCCATTTTATTTCAGTATTACAGAAGGAAAATAAAACCATCTCACATGAACTGTATATTGGATTCTAAGCACAAAAGTGATTAGGGACACTCCAACGTGCGATTAGCTAAGACCACATTCCTCTTGGAAAGTGGATTGAAAAAGACAAAAATGGTACTTTATTGTATCAAATTTTCACATATTTGTTTGTCTAAACATTCTTATGCAGTGTCTTGCAATTTATTAACTTTAAGACACAGTTTGGTCTCCTTCTGCTGGATTTAGTACAATAAAACAAAACGAGAAATGAGTTTTAAATATTTTTTAACTTTGGTTCATTGTTATATCGTTAAATACCAAACGAACTGTGCCTGTAGCTGCACGTGTTTTGCGTCAGACGTTCAGCGAACTTGATTGTTCACTACTGCAAGGTTCAAGTTCATTGTTAAGAAAGTTCAACGAACTTGACTGCAGCAGAACCATCCGTATAGATTCATTTTGAATCAGTATATCCGAACTTGTACAAAACGAAATTGAAATTCTCATTAGATATGTTTTTTGAGTTTTATATTTATTAAAATGAGAACGAGAAGACAACATATAAAGTGCAGACGAATCTGTGACGAAGTTTGCTCCTTTGCTATTTCCAGGTATCTTTTATCTTTTGGCATCCTTCTTCAACTCATGCAAGTTTTTATTACTATATTATGTTTTACATATGAATAAACAACTAATCCAAAACTGAGATTATACGTCTGTTTTTACCATTCCTTATAGATAAACTGTCGTATTTGCAATGATTTATTCGAATGTTATCAAACATTTGAGCAGGACCAGTTCTGAGAGATCTGAAAGAAGGTAAACTCATGCGATAATAGCTATCATTTCCAGACGATTATATTAAGTAGGGCGTCTGTCAATGAACTTTATTTCGTGCAAACTCAATCATCTGATTTGAACTGCTTAACCAACAATTAATGTTGTATTTCATTGTTCAGCCAGTGACGTCACATCTAACAAATCTAAACGTTTGTATCCAAACGTGGTATTGCAGAATTGCCAGCGTATTTGTTTACGAAGAGGGAGTGTCAGCTTTTGACCTTTAATTTAAATTAAGCGGAGAGAAATTCGGAAGGGAACTTCAGAAAACGGGAACATTTCAAGAGGGTTCTGATAAGAACTGGCGACTGCTGAATGGATGATAAGAACATCGGCTTTTCCTGGTTGATGGAGCCGTCTGCTAAAGATAAATGGAACTGGGGTGGTTCTGTTTCTATAAGCACATTAGCGAACTATGAGGTCAGCTGCGAGCTCTTAAGATGTTTCGGACGCTAAGATGGGTACACGAGATACGACTTGCCCAAGAGTGTCCCTCCATTAAGACGTGTCCGCAAAAGTATTAACGAAGGCAACTCTGGGCATTCGTGAGCATGCCCCGATAGGTGCCGACGTTAACACACGTTTCTCGAAATTATATTTTTTTAAATCGATTTAGGCACAGTTTACAAATTACATAACGCAAAAGAGCGGATATTTGTGAATGGTTCCTTAAGGAGGGAGACTAAGAAGGAAATTTTGGATTTCTCTGAAGACCAGAAAAACGTTATTCTGTAAAATGGAAACTGAAACCAAAAGTTCGCGATCCTTTTTAAGATCCTGCGATTGCTTTGATTAATTATTTTAAAATTTAATCAGAAAAGATGGGCGCATGCTTCAATTAAAAAAACACGCTGCCAAGTTCAGCTAATAAACAAACCCAAAAAGAATGACTCGACTGAGTGCTACTGACAACCTTGTCAACGGCGCCTAATCATTTTCAGATTTATTAGACATGCGCAGACACACGAGCAAGGTGCATATTAACAAGTTTCCCCATAGTGTCACCAATTCAAGGTTGCCTATCATTCTCGGTGTATTTATTATTGCTGTTTATTGTGCCGAATCACGCAGATTTCTTTTTTCCACCCTCCGCCAGCCTTCGACATGACACAGACGCCATATTTCAGTTCCTGAAGATATCAATCTTCCCTTCGGTTTGATATTTCTGCCAGGGAGTCTCAAGGGAAAATTTCTGTTGAAATTTCGTTGGTGTCTCTCTTTGTTCCGCTTTCTTCAAATCCGCACATGCGATCGACACGATAACGTACGATGACAACTGGCACCTTCTCCCCCCACCCCCCCTTATTTTCACTCTGACCTTGAGTACGGCTTGCCTGTTATCAATCGGTGAAATCGCTTCGTGGAGACAGTCCGCTAGGGTCCTTCTAGTAAGTCTTATCGACGGCACTTTTCTTGCGACAGTACGGCGCCCTCCCCTTCGTGTAGGCTTATCTCGCTAGTTAATAAGCCTCGCGGGCAACACGTTGCTCCAAACTGCCCCCGTCATTGAATAAGCCAGTCACTGAAAGAGACCAACAGACAAACCCTGGGACAACGGGGGCGTACGCGGTGAGGAGTTTAAGGAAAACTGACAGCGAGCATCCCGAAAAGATTACATCTCCACATTTTTCCCTTAAAACAGGGTCCTGTTGCTCTCCGAAAGCGTTTTCTTGACTTCGCTCGCAACTCCGCCGCGTTCAAGGCGTCTTCCGTCTGATGCCAGCGGCACCGCCAGATTGGCATTACGACTCCGCGCGCTCTGCCAGCGGTTTTGAAGCTCGCTGAGGGCTGCGGAGGAAGGGGTGGGGGGACGAGGGGGAACGGAATGCGATTCACGTGACTCGTGGTAATTGCTCTCCCATGAGTCATCGCGAGCATCGGGATGTGTACAAGAAGAGCACGTGGAGTAGTCGAGCTATACAGACTGGCACGTAGAGTCAGTGCGCGGATCGTGTGTCTTAGCAGGGGGGTGACCCATGTCTCGTGAGTGTGTCTTGGGGGTCAAGGGTATTCTTTCGACTTGCCATTGCACTCGGAATCGCATTCCAAGGTAATTAAAACGGTGGAGAAACCGATTTGCCCATTGTCCGCAACTTCCATGTGAGGATGATGTTCGAAGGGGTGGTCGTTATTCAGGTGCTTTGTCCGTATATCCAGTCCTTGCTACTGCTGTTGTGCGTTCTTCACAGTGGAATGTCCAGTGTGACAGGTGAGTTACGAAATCTACCTTTTAATGGGAAGAAGTCACGCGAGGGTGGCTGATATTAGCTGGCTATTGTATTCTACTTAAATCCGCATTTTAATTCGAGTTCAGTTCGGTTGATGTCAACGCTTACATCAGCTAATCGAACTTAATATGTAACCAAACAAACAGTCATGGATCACCAGCAAATACTCCTAATGTCAATTCTTCTCTGTTTCAGGTGTGGTAATTCACTAATGAATAATTCTTTGAAAAATCTTTCACTTTTAATATGTTTTTGGAAAAAACAAATACTCACGTCAACTTGTTTAGGAACTGCGTTTATTATTATTATTATTATTAAAATATATCGTTTATTATTATTAATCGTTTTCGGCAGTCGGGTTTTATTCCCTCTTGTTGCCTTAACTTATTTGAGTAACTGCAACCTATACACTGTATTTAGTAACGTGAGCCATCTTGAAATTTAATCCGAATTAGTCTTTTAATCAGCGGACCAGGGGATAGAAGCTCTTCTCTCTTTCATCAGTTTAGATAATTATAAATGAAAACTGTTCTACTACCAGAAGCTAGCTTCCACTCCTTCCATACCCGCTCTACATAGAAAATATGCAGACGACATCTGTTTGCTACCAAAATACATCACCAATTAAAAATTGTCAGGACAATTTTTGGTGCAATTTTTAATTGTTGGACGATTGTTGGTACAATTTTTATTTTTGGACAATTGTTGGTGCAATTTTTAATTGTTGGACAATTGTTGGTGCAATTTTTATTTGGACAATTGTTGGTACAAATACTTTATTTTGGTACAATTATTTAATATAGTCAAAGTTCAAATTATCCTATAGATTGATCCAGTAAGACAGAAATTTAAATTAATTATACTTTTTATGGTTGTTTACGTTTTATAGTACTATACTTCTCCAGTTTTGAATGAAACTTCATAATTTGTATTCCTAGAGATTTATCGCGTGGATAAAGACATCAGACTTGAAAAATCGATATCGAACTTACCACGCCATTTTGTTTTTAGTTTCCAAAGCTCCAATTTTTCGTTTCGCTTTCTAAACTGGGATAGTTAAACTCTATGTATCGTTTGTACCACGTAATTGTACCACGTTTGTACCACGTACGTGTACTTAAACGGGATGATCACTTCGATTTATTTAAGGCAGTCAAAGAGAATCAGAACTTTTAAGATTAATTAGAATAGTGTTTCTTCCATTCTCTGCTCTCTTTTTTTTCTCCTGGTTCTCGAAAGAAAGACTTGGAAATCTATACTAACTCAAGGATTTCTAGACTACTTCAATAGTTTAACTGCTTGAGCAGTTATGTACAGATCCGTTTCCTGTATCAGCACACAAAACAGCTGATGACCAAAAGCAGGAGAAGTGATTATTAATTAATTACTTCAGTTAAAAGAATAAGTTACGTTCATGTTTGATATCAGACTTTCTAAGGTGGCTGTGCGATGTCTTTCCTATTCTCTAATACTTCCTATGGTGTTAACGACTCATCATGATTCGAGAAAGATTGAAACCTTCGCGCTTTTTGATAGACTGGACAGTCTGTTATTTGATGACGAATTATGAGTTAGGTTTCATAATTTTGGCACTGGAAGGTCATCTTTTGTGATCTTCCACAGCGCCAAAATAAACTTTTGTTCACCCGAGTACTGACCATTGTTTTTTTAGCATGTGAGTTTTATAAAAAGATTTATAATCAGCGTATGGAATTTTAAAGAGAGCAATTTAGAATTCAACTCGTACATTTTATTATATAAAAAATACTAAACCGAAAAGAATGTAACGTACGTAGTAGCTCTTTTAGGAATCTGATCGAAAAAGCTGTGATGATTCTCAGGGTCGGATTACTCCTTGTAGACCCTAGGCACTTTTTTTTTTCGTGTGCCCTTTGACGAATGTACGTTTATGGATAATCAAAATTACCTTGAATAATTTTTTTTCGGAAGCAAGAGGGTATGAAACAGGTCTTAAATCTGATTTTATCCTAAGACGATTGTAATGTTCTTATCTTTTGTTCTTACAAATGTTTAAAGTAGTGGTGACAATTCATTACCATTACACGTGCACGTTTATACGCTATTTACATTGCTCTAAGAATATCTCTTGCTATCTTGAGAACGAATCGTGAAGTGGGAGCGTTCTCTTTCGAAACTGAAACTGATAAAAAACTGTTTTCGGTCAACCCTGAGATAACAGCGCTTTGTATTTCCTCGGATTATTCTCAATTGAGGATGAGAGTATGCGAAAAACATAATCTGAAGATGTCACTGATGATTTTGCAAAGAAAATATCTCGAAAAGTTCATCTCTGCAGTTTGTTATGGCAGTTCTCTAAAGTCATGGTCAAATATTTTTCGTAGTCTCTTTGGTTTTGTAGGTTCTAGGCACAGTGCCTACTGTTCCTATTGGATAATAGGCCCTGATAACACTGAAGACAGCTTTAACCAACAGATGAGAGAGAGGCAATGTTTATAGACTGCCAATTCTGATACATAACAAGCTTCGAAATAGTCGATATTCTTAAGCAACTTAATATGATTAGGAGGGATGTGGACCAATTTATTTGAATAAAACGTAGCCCACATTCCTCGTGTGTCATATATCGTCTGAGGAAATTGTGATCCTTCGTAGGAGCACGCGGTTAAACTGAAATAATTCGTCGTCGTTGATGGAAATCAACAGACAGAGGGCAGCACTTGATAGGTCAGTGAAATATGAACGTCCATTGTCGAATTTTGGCAACCCACCAACCCTGCGTGCATCAATAGCTCACGGAGGTTTGCCGTTTAGTATACACAATGTCGAAAGCGCTCGTTAAGAACTATTGACAATAGCGATGAGGAGGGATGTTTAGCACGCGCCTTAATTACCAAAGTTTCTACAGTGGCTGACTTCCAGGCAATAAGTGTCACTGCGTGAAGTAACAAACGGGTGAAGTAATTTATGCAACTCTGCTTAAACTCGCCATTTACTGTTTTTAAGTGAATTGCATCTTAAGCGATAGTCCTCCACGAGTACACCCACGGTGTTTCACACTTGAACGCAGCGCGTGATAATGTTTCGAGGGAATCATGCTCGTAACGAGAAGTTATTCGAGGTGATCACAGTTGTGAAAGTACCATTTAGTCACTCAGAGGTCGCTGATAAGAGGTCCTTCAGCCCCCAGTGACTGCAATGTGAAGACTTAATGCCCTACAAACACCGCAAATTCAAATATCTCAGAAGATAACACGAAAGAATTAACTGCTTATCTGTTTTCATGTTAAACATTCGAACTTCTCCATCAGGTAGTGTTGTCAGTAGTTTCTGACTCATCTGCTCTACAATGGAACCAAATGATCCATGGTGAAGCCTAGAATCTCTAGAGTAAAGTTGCCGATATACTACACGATGTTACTTTCTCCAGAAACCCTGTGATTTCTTATTAACAGATTATTTAAATAATCTCTTAACAAGAACTCAGAGGGAGGAACTGATCGCATGAAGGAAATGACTAAGAATTGTATCAATATTGACTTATGACATAGCCTTCGATAAAAATTTTCTTGAACAGACTCTTGAAGGATGGGGCGATGAGAGGAGGCGCCATCTTACAAGAAAAAAAGTGCTACAGCCAATTATGTTGTGCAATAAAGTGGCTTTTAGTTAGCCAACAACTCAGGCTACTGTGTATGTACAAGGGTGTGTTCATGGCTGATTTGGATATTGTACGAGCTGAAAAGCTGGAACTCAAAGAGGAAAACCCCTACTCCATCCGCCTAGATCGGCTAACTACAGCCTCGATTGAAGACGATTTTAGAAATTCCTTCATTGTATGGTGGGATTCGAAACCAGGCCTCTCATAACGATTTACAAATTGCGAAACCATTATAAGCTCTCCGAGGACATGCAATAAGATCACTTCATTTACAGCGAAAATGCAGCTTAATCATAGATTATTATTATCAGTCCGTTTTTTCATAAACGATTAACCCTCACCTGGATTAGGAGAGTTATTACAAAGGTACAGACTCAAATTACTGCGATTTATAACACACGATGGAGTCAAAAAAGTTCTGAGAACAGGGCATAAAAAAATAGGAACAAAATTCTGTTTTTTTTCCCCTTAATGTTTTAGTGTATTCATCGGGAAGTTCAATACAGTTATTGCATTTAATCGACAGAGTTTAATTTTTTTTAAAAAAATTCTTCAGGTTGGCATCAGACCAGACTTCCACAGCTGCTTTTAGCTCTTCATTATCTTCAAAACGAGTCCCACGAAGATTGGTTGTACGGGAGATTTAATTGTTCAAATCCACATTCATGAATTTTGGTCTGTGCAGCTGGCTTTGTGTATGAGTCGTGTAGAAAAAAACCCAATGGTCCAACTTTCCTCGTCTTTTTTCTCGAACTGCACCTTTTAATTTTATCATAAGGTTAGCATAATATATCCCTGTTACTACGATTTAAGTACAAAGTACTCAACAACAACAATCCTTTCGTGTCCTAGAAAATTGAGGCCAATACTTTTTCAGCTGATGGTTGGGCTCGAAACTTTATCGGGGTTGGAGATTCGCTGCGCTAATTTGGATTCAGAATCATAAAATTGTAGGCAAGTTTCATCACCAACGGGATCAGAATCTAACTGGATCAGAAAGAATCAATTTTAAATTGTCTTTTGGTGACTCCATCATAAGAAAGGTTTCAGGAGACCCCCTTGCACAAACTTTGGGCGTTCCCAAATGATAATATATTATTGTTAAAATGCTTTTATGGGAACTATTAATTACTTTTTCAAGTTCAAGCACTTTAATTCTTTTGTTTTCTAAAATATTTCTTCAACGATAGCAATCATTGAAGAAACGATTGCTTCAGATGGCCAGCTAAACCTTGGATCATCTTCAACTGATCCCTTCCCTCTCCTCAACTCTGCTGACCATCTTGTAACAGTAGCATAACTGGATGATATGAACTTTCTGATCACCCCCTCGTAGATCAAGACTTGTAAAAAACAAATGACAAATTTCTTTACATCGCAATCTAATTATGACAGAATTACTCGCCCCTCTATCTTCCTTTATCTTAACTTCCTTAATTATGATTCTGCACTTTCTAAAAAAGATTCGAACACTCTATACGTAAGAAACTTATCATAAAAGCGGTATCGAGCCCTTTAAAAATCAGATTGTTACAAGTCGGGAGGTCTCTTCACGTTTCTAGACTGGCAGTTTTGATGCAGCTTATTCTTTCTATTCTAAGAATAGCAGATATGTTTCTTTACGCATTTCATATCCTCCTTTTGGTAGTCAACTTTCTTTCATAGTGTTATTTTGCAATCGGTTTTGTAATTTTCTTTAAAGATTTCGTTTCTATACTTTTACATCGAGAGAAGTGGTTCAGACCAATTATACAGTAATTGATTGGATGGATCGTATTTGCCTGAAACATTCCTTAAGGAGCTCTAATTCCTTTCAGACTGCAGGATTTTAGTAGCTCTCTGATCTGGTTATTATGATAAAGGTTATTGCCTCATATCGGATGCATTCATTTCTTCGATTAGCCAGTGTTGTCAGCATGTCGATTGGGCCAATCATGAAGTCTGTTGCTAAGTCATCATATAGCTTCCTTATCCATTGTTCCTCCACATTTTTGAGCCACGGTACCCTACTCTTTTCCATGGAGTACAATATACCACTGGTTGAGACACACTAGTGGGAAAGCTACCTTGAACTGCGTATAAACCATATTTATAGTGTAAAGGGGATGCGTGTATCCTGGTCTGATGGTGTGTGCTATGAATTCTGCTCTGGCAGTTCTCTAAAATGTCCTTTCTCACTTTCTCTTCGGTTGTTGCGGTTTGACCACCCGTTGTGCAGCTACCAATTGCCTGCTTCTGTGCCACTACCGCTCTAACTCAAATAACGGCTTCCGGCAGTCTTCTGTCGACAACGCCCTGCAGTGACCCCGTCGCTTCAGACTTAGTGACCATAGAAGAGGGAATTTGGTGCCGTACTTTAACTCATCTGTGGTTTTGCAAAGCCTCTAATAGCGCAATCCCCTAATGTCCTGCCACAAATCTTCTCCCTTGTAGTGATTACTTATCTATCAAATAAATTATAAGGTCATATTAGTTTAATTTCCCTCGCTCTATATTTTATTAAAAATATAAATTTACAAAGTATGTGGAAAGAATGGTGAAGCAACACTTTTAATCAATTCCTCTGCATCTATTCGTGTCACTTGCTTAGTTTTAACCGAAAACTCCATCCAGTTCGCTAGCTATTTTTACAAACAAATGCTCAGAGACAGTACTTAAAAGATTCATAAAGATTTTCGTAAAATAGAAAGTTAATTTTCCGAATAATTAATAATATCTAATAATAAATATTTAAAACAAGAAAAATTGACAAAAATAAGCTCTGCAAATAATCGATGTCCCACAACTCAGCCAGAAGCATAATCATAGTCCACTGTGATATTGTCTTTAATACTCTACTCGTGTACTATTCTTAATCCAAGGTTATTCAAGATTACTCTATTAACTGTCTAACTGCTCGTAGTGCAAGGTCGATATGTCTCTTTACTGAGTACAAAGTACGTTCAAAGCAGTCATCTCCATCTACTAACTCAACTTCGTTTGAAAAAAGCCTGGAAAGGTTTTTGATTTGCAAAAAAATCGAACATTGCAACTTCAGTTAAATGAACTGCTTAGTTTATGGAAACGCGATGAGTCAACAAAAAATAAAACTCCTTTCAAAGTACAAATATGAACTCTATGTTTTACCCAGCACGCCATCCACACACATCAAAGTCTACCGCTGCTTTTTCATAAGAAACTATCCCTGATTAACCTTACCAATCCACTATTACATTTATACAATCCTCCTGAAGTCCATTTTAAACATTTTCAACCTGTTTTTGAAGCAATGACTTATTTGTTCGGACCCGTTCTTCAAGAAACAAGTTATCCTAGCTACAGATCTTCAAAAATATCGAAAACCACAATAATTTATTCATCTACTTATAAAATCTCGACTTAAGTTCGCTCTTCATTTTCATTCTGCCCATTTTCGCCAACATTTTCCCCCTCAGGTCCCATTTCTCCCATCTGATCTTCATTTTCATCCCGTTCTCCTTTAACTCTTTTTATAACAAAATCCAACGTCAGCACTCTCCTCTTATCGTAAGACTGCAAGATTTGTCTTTCGTATCTCCCAGTGGCCACATTTTCCCAAACCAGTGAAGTTTCGCAGTTTGGGGAAGCAGCGACATCCCTTGGTAATTGCTCCTCTACCTGGCAAGATCCAAAAACAAAACAAGAGAACAGTTCGGATGGAGCAGCTGAAGTCAGTGCGTCCGAAAGGCACCAGTTAGTGGCTGCTCTAAGCCCCCAGAAGACCACAACGTCGCCGATTTTTCAGTAAAGGAGATTGGCGGCAACACGTCGCGCGGACAGCCATGGAGACAAAGCATCACTGTGGAGGCTGACGGCCTCCGACTTGTCGGGAACAGAACTCCATTGATCACCAGGGAGGGTTGTTTATCAGGCTGACAGCGGGTGCTTCATAGGGGAAGCTTAGAAAGAATGTTGTAGGCCTATGTTCTGGACGTGTCTTCGCCAACTGACGGACACCATCATATTACAACCAACCGGGAGAGGGGGGGGGGAGGGAGATTAACACTACAACATCGAGGCTTTATAACGTCAAAGGATTAACAGGGGAAATGCTCGATGAATGACGTCATGTTCCGTTGTGACCAAACCATGTAATTGGGTTTATTTGTTTATTTTATTTTTTTTTGTCTCTCTTTTTGTTTTTCCTCTCGGATTTCTAATGTGTCACTTTAAGAGAGACAGAGAGATTTTGTGCTTTCATTTAGAAATGCAACTTAGTAACAGTAACATTATTAGTTTCCAATTAGAATGGTTTCTATGATTGGCTTTTGCAGTTCTACGATTTTCATTATTGAAATACTGCTTTTGTATATGCACAATTTGTTTGTTAAAAGAATTCCTAGTATTGGTGTAGGTTTAATGTAACCGTTGATGGTCATAACAAAATCAATCTACTCTTCTTTGAAAGATACGAGGACTGATCAAAAGAGATCGAGGCAAATTTGGCTACACAAAATGTAGAACGATTATTAATGAAAACGAAATACATTTAACTCTATCAGATATTTTTCTGTAATATATTTTCTGTCTTGGCAGGTCTGCAATCATTTTGGAAAAAAATAGCTTCAAATTTGAACGAGGCAAATGATGCAAATGAGCTTCTAGGCAGATATTGAGCTTGGAAAGTTATCTTGCCACAATAGGACTGCATCTGAGCCCTTCCAAATCAGCACAACTGACGATAACCAAGAAGAAAGCCAAAAATGATATCCAAATCTTTGTGAGTGGGGAACCGGTGCAAAAGGTGACCTCTCATACTGATCTTGGCCTCACCTGGGAGATTGGGCTCACATTTCAGCCTCACTTTGCCAGGATGAGGCAGAAGACGTACGCTGCTCTTTGGGCAGTGCGTCAAGAGCTCGTTGGTGTGCATCAGCCAGCGCTGCTTGTTCGGCACATCCTGAGGTGTATTACGCCGATTCCTCTCTATGCTTCAGAAATTTGGTCATCTGCCCCTGCCTCATACCTTCAGAAGTATCTTAGTTTAGAGTGTTGGTTGCTTAGATGGATGAACAGGGTGGTAGGCCATCCCCTAACTATCTCCAGATCTATCCTACAAGCAAATCTAGGCACCACTCCCTGGAGACATATCATCATGACAAAAAATGTTCTCACGCTTGCACAGCTTATAACGAGGCGAATTGATGCTCCATCAGTATCCGCATTAATCTCTGGCCCGAAGAGGGCAAGAGGGAAGCACCCCGACTCCTGTCTCCCTCTACGTCTTACGCTGTCAAGCATTGATTCCCTGAGGAACATGTTTCCAGCCAATTGTCTTCGGATCTTCAATAAATTTAGGATCCACTCTGATAGGTTCTGTGAAGACAAGCCCTACAGGAAGGAAATCCTCAAGAACTGTTACCAGATTATGAACCTATAATACTCACCTGCTCCTGGACAGACTTTTTTTTTTTTTTTTAACTTGCCTCTTGGTATATGACAAAGACTTTCTGTCTTCATGTAATCATGTATATTACTGTATATTTTGTACATTATTGTTTATTTAATCCTGTAAAAGTCTCGGGTCGAGCACGAATATACCCTTGTTTATTGTACATTGTGTTCCTCGCACCTTAGTCTGTATTCACACCCTTCTGGCACAGAGCCGTCCCGGGGTGACCCAAGGTTTCTTGGGAAATAAACTGATTTTAATAATAATAATAATAATGCACAAACCGCAAGACATTGTGAAATTCTGCGTACTACTGAAAAAACACCAACAAAACACAGCCTCAATTGTTGAGGAAACGCTATATGAGTTAAGCATCAAAACAGTTACTCACCCTCGCTATAATTCAGATTTTGCTCCTAGTGATTTTTGCTCAAGGGATTCTCCATAGGCTTTTTTGTGGTTCAAAGATGGATGAATCGGCTGAAAGATTGGCATAAGCGGTTTAAAAATAGAAAAAAACAGCACAGGACATCCTCAGAATGATCTCAGGCTGGCCATCAACATCAGTAATTGATACTGATGTTGATCACCATTCTGAGTCCACAGCCTTTTGATACTGTCCTTCAAGACAGACGAATTACAGTCACAAAATTTGCAGAGACCTTCGGTATTAGTCATGGAAGCGCACAAAGCATTTCGAAAGAACATTCAAGAATGATAAGTATTTGTTCACATTGGGTCTTTTGATTCCACAATCCTAAAAAAAAGTCAGGTTAGAGTTGACACCTGTATCCACCTCAAAAACATTTACCATCGTCAGAAAAATTTACAGTCATACTGTAGAGGAAAATGTACTATGCCTGGACAACATTACAATGAAGTATGAAGTCCTGAAAGAATTAGATCAGAAGAGAGCCACAAAAGACCTGAGTTGAATACGTTCTGATTGGCTGTTGCAGTCATTGACTTTAGGCAAGACTGTAACCGATTAACCAGGTACAAGTATAGCGCTATGCACGCTAGGTGTTCGAATCCACGTGACACCAAAAAATATGGCAATATGATAAATAAATAATTTGTTTGTTTATGATCCAGGACGGCCGCATAGGGTAAGAGGAGTTTACAAGATATAATAAAAGAACATCATCGTATTTAGCAATCATGTGCTAGAACCACGGTTAACTGAAATAGGTGTACTACTGCACCCTGCCGTTTGACCCAATGTAACATATTATAATATTACATGTCTTACTTTAAACTTATGAAGAAATCCATCTTAGCTTCGGCTCATCTGAAAGCAATCTCTTTATAAGGGAAAAGAATCGATTTCCTAAAAAGTACTTCAAAGACTGTGATATGCGCATTTTCTTTTGAAATCGCAATTCTATTTCGATAGGACTTTAGAGAAATATGAGAGAATTCAGTACCACTCAGTAAAACTATTTTACCATTCAAAAAACTAGGTCAGTTTTATTGAATGGTAAATGCTACTACAGTGGATACTGAGTAGGATACCCCTTTCCTGTAACGGAACATCGCTACGGGAGAAATGCCAAAATCTACTCTATTTGCAGTGGAAATCGTGGGCTGAGTGACTAAGTATTCTCAGCACATCATTTTGATTACAAAATACAGGAAACACAGCGCCGGCTTGCATTTCTCGCTTGAATAAGAGCAAAAATAGTAAATCACTCAGACCTCTAAAACGATCCTTTTCTAAATAAAAAGAAAGTGAAAAGATGCGTTTTAAAACTGCAGCACCATATATTTCACACGTACACTATTATTTTGCTAACTTAGTATATATAACTTCATAAAAACGATAAAAATATTCCAGTATTGTAAACTAAGGATAAAAGTAATTCTAGTCGAAACTTTGGACGGTTATCTGTGTTGTTGGATTTTTATACAGCTCCTCACCAAAAGTATCGGGAGTACATCCTCAAAATTCCCCATCTTTCGTATGAAATATTCAGGGAAGAAAAAAGCAATCTCTTCAATGGAGTACGTAAGACAAAAACCTGTCAAAAGTGACAAATAAGAAAAAAAAAAGCGTGTCAGTAAGAACCGAAGTGCTTATTTCGATTCTAAATATAGCCACACATCCCTTAGCTGAGTACGAACACACACACACAATCTGGAGGATTTTTCTGTGGAAAGAGCACGCTTTACCACGAACAGCGACAGCCTTTAGATCATTCTAAGTAGAGCGTGGCCGCGTGGTTTCCAGTAGCTAATTATCACTTTTCGGAAATTGAAGTATAAATATTGTCAATTCCTGGTGATCTGCAGTTAGCAGAAAGAGATGCGCGTCACGAAAAGGAAAATCAATACAGTGGAGAAGGATTATTGTTGTCCACTTTTGCTTCATGTTTCCAGCAAAGCGAAATTGCCGATTATTTTCTCCCTTTTTCTTTTTTTATTCGCGATGTTTTCACGGTCCATCCTCCTGTGCGTGGGGAACTAAACAGTGTCTGACAGATGCACGAGCAGATAAGAGATTTCGAGAAACCCTGCCGAGGAAGCGGAGTAGAAGAAAACCTAATATTTGGTGTCTCATAGTGACGACTTAGTTAAAGACAGATAAGAAGATGCAGACTTGGGTTTCCCAGCGTCTGTCGCTGTTAGTGGGGTCGAAGACGATCAGATGTGAAGCCGGCTTAATTCCCTGCTTGCAGCGAGGAACACGGAACAAGTTCTTCCAGGGAAACAGAAAAGAAAGACATCGAAGGAAGGGAGATTGGCAGATAATGCAGTTCGGCTGGAGTCTCGAAGAATAAACGGATGAGGTTAGAGAGGAGTTTGTTTGTCGTGGTTAGTACTCGGAAGAAAACTTTTCATATTTGTGCCGAAGTAATCCATAAATGCTGTATGTTTAAAGGAAAAGGAAACGAGGACTTAGAATGAAGTCTAAATGAACCAATGCGTTATACTATAAAGACATCTAAAGTATTTAATAACTTAATCACTGCAATTTATATAATTTTGTGCGTGCGTGTGTTTGTGCGTGTTATGGAACTGCGAAGCCAGCCAGACACTGCGGGAATCGTCTAGACAAGGTGCCACGTGTCTCGCAATAGACGGAAATGAATAACGTTAAATTTTGAAGCATTTCGGGCCGGCAACAGTTGAGAAATGAGGAGAAATCGTGTAATGTGGAGTCCAGTGACCAAGTAACAATGTTTACTGTACGCTGATTGGTAAAATGTGTGATTTGCAGTCGCCAGTGCAAATTGGTAGTCATTAGTTTCTGCTGTGATGATTGCAATAAATTTGTTTCGGTATATATTAATGTAGTGACAGTTTCTTTCTGATGAAAAACAACGGAATTTTTATGCCTTGAAATATCTGTACTGTGATTATTGTGATCTTCCCCCCCCCACCTTCTGTTTTTGCATGAAAAATATGCGCGATTGATTATGAATAGATTAACAAAGCAGAACATGTCAATACGAATAACCAATCATTTTACAAATTAAAACAAAAGCCATATAAGCAAGCGTCCGATTAAAACAAACACGGTTGTAAGAATGTTTGAATTATTAGGCTTTATTAGCATATATGTTTAAAGCACCTATTGTCCTCACTGTCCACCACACTCGACCCCTAAAGGATGGATTTTCATAAAATATTATATGTGGCCCTTTTAGAAAAAAAACTTGTCGAGTCATCCGAAATTTTAAGTAAAATCGGACTATGAGAAATCTGGAAATTGCTTTTCTTTGTCCGTCCTTCCGTCCGCATGTAATAACTCGACTCTAAATGAATGGATTTTCATGAAATTTTATATTTAGATAGATTAGAACGATTTGTCGAGTCTTTCCAAATTTCTTTCAAATCGGACCAATATCCAACGATTATTATTATTTTTTTTTGTACATATTACATAGGCTATTCATATACCATATTATCATTCATGAATTATAACTATTTGCTAACCCACCTGAAATGTAATGCCCTTCTTACATTAAAAATAATTTGTTAACAAATACTTATGGAGTTTTGAATAGTAAAATATAATAAAATAATTAAAAAAATAAGCAGAACCCATAATAAAGTGTTCATTGCTTATCTGTTTATTCTTATTTTTTATAATTTTGACTATTAAAACTAATAGCCGTTTTTAAAACAATTCAAGCAGCCATAGCTGCGTAAGCCTTCCGAATGGTACATGTTTATATGTTTTTTATTTCTTATTTTGGACCCCAGAATATAAAATACTTCCCACAAAGTTCTGTACATACTTTTGAAACACCTGTATACTCCTATACTAACCCACCTAATACGTTTAAGACTATTTAAGTATTTAATTGAATTTATTCCATGGATCAGTTTCGTTTGAAACCACTTTTTGATTCATGGTACTTTGGATGAATTGTTGTCCTTAATATACTTAATTGTAACTTTCGGAAAGATCCACAACTTCGACCAGCTAAGAGTATGCCATCCAATATACCATAAACTGAATTCTAGCACAAGGGTAGCTGAGTGGTCAAGTAGAAGTACGATTCATGTAAAACAATGTATACAGTTGTGAACTCTTTGGACTACATGTGACCTTCCTGGAGTGCAAATATAAAATATATATATTTTTTTTTACCAAGCTTTTTTTAAAGTACTGCGTTAGTTGGTCCATGGACATAAGGGTTTCCTTCTCAGTCATAATGTTCTTTGGACCCACATACACATAGTTTACATAAATATACGCATTAAGGAAGTGGACCAAAGGATTAAAAAAGAAGATTGTTTTCTCCAACTTGAAAAACAATCCCTGAAATGAAGTCTGAGGGCTAACGGTCCGCACATCTAAAATTTAAAAAACGCTTGGCTTGTTTTTCTGGCCGCAAATGGTCCATCTCTTGCCATTACGATGTCGCCCATCACCCTGCGTCGATAGTTTCACGGAACGGTGATCAGGAAGATTAATTACGGTATCATGACCTCCGTTGAAAGACAGCCTGACCAGGTTGTCTCGGTTCTCCTGCGCCGTCTGTAAGGAAAGAGGCGTTATGATGACATTAGGGGAGAAGAGGAGGAGGGATGTGCGTATAGGAGTGGCAGATAGAATGACAAATGATTGACAAGGGAAATAAAACGAAATATGACGGATTCATCGAGGAAAGAAGAAGAGGTAAATAACTTTCAACAAGAATGTTTACCCTGTGGAAGTCAGCCCCAGAAAAAAGATCTTTTCATCATCAGGCCTTCCTTTTTTTATAAGGCAAAGTACTGTCTTTTTATATTTCAAAAATTGGACATTAAAAAGACAGTACAATATGGTTTCTGGATGGGAAATTTTAATTGTTATTAGAATTAAGAGGTTCTATTGATTGCCCTCAGAAGGATATTAAAAGTGAGTGACAGAAGCCGAAGTTAGGTTGTTTGGCTAGTTGCCAAACATACATGGTCTGGTATTTTTTTGTTTTTGTTTTGTTTTCCACTGGGAAAAAAATGTTTCCCTAAAAAGAAAAATAGGGCATTATCTTCGCTCAAATAAAGCCCCTCGTGTCATATTAATTAAAACTATCGGAAACTGTTGAAAATAACTTTCAATGTTGTTTTTCGAAGCAGCGAATCATCCAAATTCAAAAAAAAATAAATAGAAAAAAAACTGGCAATTTTTCGGTTAGTTTAATTCTGTCCCGAAGAACTTAAATATGTCAAAAGAAAGATATGGTCGATATATAGCGCCTTTTATCAGCCCAAGTGCTGGTTAGATGGCCTGCGAATCAACTGAGTCACTATTTTACGAACGCTTCGTACGAGGCCAAATATGATGACCGTTTAAAGAGAGTATTCAGTTAAGCTTCCTCCCGGTACTCAATACAAAATAAGCCGTCCCTTAATTACCCATAAAGGCAGCTTAGCGATAAACTTATAGCCCATACGAGTGTCTATATTCAGCATCCACAGTCCGTCCCTTATCCGATCGTTCCTTCTCGTTACATTATAAATGTCAGAAGCAGTCGAAGCATCGCTTTTACGGCGCCAGAGCGTTTCCTACATCTCATCACTTTGTATCGTTTGCTCTGCTCTCTCTCTCTCTTCTCTTTCCCCTTCCGTCCCAACCCCCTCCCTCAACATCTCGTAGTCTCCCTCTTGTTACGAGCAACTCCTTCCAAACTTGACGTTGCGACACGAGTACCAAAGACGCCACGACTTCCTTCCTCCCGTTTCTTCCCGTCATTTTCCACAATGGTTTCTAGAAATTGTAGTTATTAAAAGCGTTCCTTCGTGTCTCGAACGAGACTTGTGTCTTCGCAAAACTTTCAGAAAATTCCTTCGAGATAGCCATGAAAAAAAATACTTGAAAAGAGGCTCGTATGGATGGCTCGTTGGGAGATGGTTCTCTAGTGAACACAAAGGAGCGAAGCATCCCCCGAGATGAAAGAGAATGGAACCAAAGCGTAGGAATGCTTTGTTTTTTATCCCGTTTATGCAAACACGCGATTTCTAAATATTGTTTCCACTAAATATATCTTCGAATTTAGGTATTGTACGTCCGAATTCTTTAGAGGTACACGATGAAGCCCCTTTATTTACACTGGAAATTCTAATCTTTCTTTGAAAGACTTCACAATATCTATTAAATTTTCTTGTTGTGCGTACTTTATTTTAGGGTAATTTCAAATAGGAAGATTGGTATTAGGAAAGATACAAATTAAAAACTCCCTAAATACAAAAATAAGGAAAAAAATGAAACTCTTGTGTCACATTATTTCCTTAAAGTCTGCTGGAAACATCGAGTGCATTCTCTGGACAACGCCCATTCTCATAGTGCTCGTTCCACTATAAAAATGATCTTTTAATGCCCAAGCCTTTCTTTTTTATATGGCAAAGTAGTCTTTTTATTGTCCACTTTGGAATTATGGTTTCTTGATGGGAAATTTTAGTTGCTATTAGAATTAAGAGGTTCTGTCCATTCTCTAGAGATGATACGAGAAGTTGAGTTTACTCACTGGCGGATATCGCAAATAAGGACTCTATGAGCAATAGCAGTAACAGAATTCTAAGAAAAATTTGGACAAATTCAACTTGTCCCTAATTCTTCAATTTAGAAATTATAAGGTAGTGACGTTGTTCTGCCCTCGTGAGTAACGAAAAGCCAGTTGAAATCCTTTCAATGACTAGAGGAATGGGCCATTATCACAATGTGGCTGAATTAGTCGGTCTCAGTCGAGAGTAGCATGGTTTTTCCTCCAGCAAAAAGAAAATCGACCACAGAAACATACGAAAGAAAAAAAAGAAAAAAAAAAAAAACACCAAGAACAAGAAGTTGATTGGTTGTTTACAGTAGGGGCATCAGCAACTTAGGCCATATTGCTCCATATATGACATGTCTGTAAATTGCGTGTGTTCGTGGTCGTTTTTCTGAACGAAAAACCCAAGTTTCCGGGAGGGAAAACCACGCGATTCGCCTAAGACCAACTGACTCGACTACGTTGTGAAAAAAAAGGCCCATAAAAATTCCACGTGTCATTTAAAGGGATCCAAATTCATGTCTTTTCCACCTGGTGTGCGGAAGACCACGATTATACCCATTATGCTACCCGCGAGGATCGGTAGTGACTAACGTAAGTCTTGTTTATAAATGAATCCACATTAGCATCATAAATTAGATGGAAGGTTATAAATCCGTTGGAATGTAGTGTTAAAGTTGACGGTTAAAAGATTCTCCATTAACTTTAGACAGGACTGGAATAAGAGCTGCAGGACAACTGGTACTAGTATACTACTGGGTGACGAATTAGGAGCCAGAAAGGAACAACATTTTTATCTCTATCTATAATTTTGATATTTTTTGTAGATTTATTCTTTGCCGATGGAAATCAGACCAAACATTTTCCCTGAAATAATTCTCCTCTTTCCTCTGAATAATTCTCCCATTGAGTTTTTTCATGAAATGAAAGCTTCGAATGCTTATTCAAGTTTTCTGAACCATCCTGTGCATCAAGATTTATGACCAGAGTGAAGGTGTAAGTGGAGGATTTGGTTGCAGCAGAGCAACTAGACTTTGTCAACATTCATTCTGCATTTATATCCTAACGTAAATATTATTGCCTATAGTTAGAATGACACTGATATTTATCAGCGTGACATGCGCACTTTTAAAGCATTTTATGGTTGATCAAACAGAAATAGCGTAAGTACTGGACTACAAGAAAAAGATCTACTTTATGAAAAGAATGTTGACGACTGCCCTAAGACTCTAGTCTCCCCAGAAATTATCCCACTAAATGCGATAATATATGAAAGAAACTGAAGACATTGTAGTTGTATCAAACAAGGAAATTGAATACAAGAAATCAGATATGCTTCAACGTAATTATGCGATATACTTTCGATGTTTTACAAGTCATAAATGAGATAAAGCGGAAGTTTATTAATAAAAAAAAAAAAAACTGCAATTTAAAAATAAACAAAATCCTACCTTGTTCTATTTTTCTGCGAATTCAGCTTTTCGATTTATTACTTCTTGAGGACTTTCACATTCATGGACTCGTAATTATTCTTCTTTATATTCAAGAATATGTTCTCATGCCACCAAAGCTAGAACGATAAAATATCAACTTAGAAACAAATCACCATAGAAACGAATAAACGCAAATTCTAGAATTATTTGAGCGATAGTCATGAGGGTTTGATTACCATGCCTCGTTATACACAACTAATTCTTTTGGGTGTTATTATTTCGTTTGCATATTTATATTCTCGGTTGTCATATTGAGATAAATCAAGCCCAAAACTCTACCACCGATCACAGTAAAGGAAGCCTCATGCCAACATGCACGGCTATTTGGTCTTCTGACACATACTTCAAGCACTGAGTCCACCGATGGTTGAAGAGAATCGGAAGAAGGCGCCTCACCATCTCACGTGCTATCCTTCGTATTAACCTGGGCACAATCTCATGGAAACAGCAGGAAACCTGTATCACGGCAAAGTTCCTAACGGGGAGGATCTCTTCAGCAAACATCTCGGATTTTGTTGTCACTCGTCATAAAGGAAGTGATATTCTATTAAAAAGCAACTTGAGAATCCAAACGAGACTAGACCATATTCTTAAGTTTTTTTTTTAATAAAAATTGATGCAGAGACTCAGAATTTATTGGAAGCAAATCCTAATGGAGATGAGATCTACTCCACTTTAGAGATTTAACTGTTTACTGGTAAGAACGGTTGCGTGTATGGCACACAAACATTTTATATATTTTTTTAAACTTATTTTTGGTATACAGAGCGCAAATGGTTCATCATCGCTGTTCTATGTAATATTAATATGACGCGAAACCATTCCAAAGAACTTATTATGAAATAAATATTAATGATTTCTTAATTTCTTGCTAAGATCGTCCGCCGCGTTTTCCATTAAATTTTCAGAGATAAATGGCCAAACCTCATGTTTGCTTACTACCTGACAAGCGATATAACATCACTCAAACATCACCAAAATTTACTCATTAGGAATCACTGTCCTGTTGAGACTCATTAGACATTATCAGACAGATATAATGATGTTATTCGCCTTCTAATGATGTCCACGTGATCACTTTGTTAGCAGTTCGTGAGCGAACTACTGATTGCAGCTTCCCCTCCTACCGCACTAATTAATCACAGTAGTCGCTGGAGTGTGATGGAACTCTAAATCCAGTAACAGTCTCCTTAAAATTCTAATTGGCAACGGATAATTCGAAGATATTTATCCATTTATGTTTTGAATAAAACTTTTACGCTTGCGGTGGATAGAATGCATAATGTCATGGAAATAACGGAGAAACTTTGATAAATAACAGCACTACGAAAGGAAATGATAGGAGAAAGTGGTTAAATATCTGAAATAACAATTAAAATATATTACTTCACTAATTATGAATCCCTTATATGTACCATAAAAAACTGATGTATAGAAAACAACCAAATTCAGGAAATGGTGAGGTGGCTTATCCATCCTTGGAGACCGACGTAACTTAGGATTGACCTGAGAGAAGTATTCACTTCTGGGCGAATTATAAGAATGATTAGTCAATGTCTATTTGAACTACAGAGATTATTCTGCATCATCTTAAAGTCTGAAATTATAATAACTTGCTTCTTGTTCTTATGCCAGTTGTATCTTGAGGCTTTGCTAATAAATACTGGCCGTAACTTTTATCAATCCTCACTTCCATCTTTTTGAGTTCCGATGGTTCTACTGCATCTTTCTTAACCAATTAGAACACGAATCTCGATACCAGCAAGTCTTCTAGAATTTATGGTTTCTTATTCTTGAGCTCAGAGTTAAGTATTGCTTTCTGTCGCCTTAATATGCTTTTTTATTCCATTGGTGCTTGCCCTCCTGATGCATAGGAATCTTCCTATATTCAACTTATTACAAAGAAGGGAGACAAATACTTGAGATCCAGTTATCGTTTTTTTTGCCTTTACTTGTACAATTTTACAGTTAAAGGAAAATAATGTTGTTGTTGTTGTTGTTGTTTTGGGTTTTCAGAGCATCGGCGACTATGCTATATTGCTGTGTGTATATTATCTGTAAATTGCATGTGTTCTGATGTCGATTTTCTGTTTACTAGACGAAAAACCCTTGTTTCCGGGAGAAAAAACCCTTGTTTCCGGGAGAAAAAACCACGATACCCTGACCTGAGACCGAATAACTCAGCCACGTTGTGAAAAAGGCCTATAAAAATTCCTCCCGTTATCAACGGGACTCGAATTCAGGTCTTTTCCACCCGGTGTGGGGAAGACAGCGCTTCTACAAACTGTTACCCACGAGGGCAAAAGAAAAAAGCTATAAAGGTTGTCACAAAGATGGATTCCATCATTTCAGATCCATATCGGCTATTTTATTAATCTCATCGCCCATGAACAAATTCGTGAATCTGGGTTGAGAAATCAATCTGTGTTCTAAACCAGGGCTTTTTAAAGGGGCAGGTGGGTACAACTATGCATAAATCAATATCTAAATGATTTTAATAAAGAATCGAACCATTCACATACATGCTCAGTGTTTTCAAATTAAGACAACGCGATATCTTCCCCCCAAGCTACAGAATGTCTCAACACATTCCTGAAAGGGATATCTCGACAGGCTCCTGGAAATACTTTGATTGGCGCCGTACTGAGCATCCCTCTTTTAGACATTTCAAAGACATCTGATCGAGTCGACCTTAGGGAATGCTAAAGGGGAACTTCCATGTTATAAAATCTTGCACTTTTTTGATTTTTAAATTGCTAGACGCTTTGCTCTGGACATTCACTGATATATAATGACGGGCTGATATTTATTGTTGCTGACTACAACTCAGATTCTCAGTGAATTTTGACCGATGATATCAATATCTAATCAATATAAATGAATCTCTAATGGATCGTGGGAAAAATTAAGTTAATCTCTAAACCCAATACTTCTATACCAGATATTCAGATTTAACACCGTGATAAAATTTTTCTACTTAGAATAATCTTAATTCTCACTTCTTGACACACAATCATTCCACTTTCGCTTTAGCGGTCATAACACTTAAAGTTTTAAAAATTATTTTCCTTCTGAGCAGCTGTTACCTCTATACAAATCTGAAGTCTGACCTATCAGGTTCGCGAATGTGTGGATGCTTCCAAAACCTCTCTAATAATCCTTCCCATTTATTCTGATAAGGTTAATCAATGCTTAACCTTATGATCCATATTGGAATTATGATCCTTATCGAAGATTTCTGGACTTGCTCCCACAGAAACGTTTGGTTTCTGATGAACCCTTCTCTGTAGATTTAAAGGGCCATGTTCTTCTGAATTGACAAACCTTATTCTGTGAATTTTCTTCTAAACCAGAGGGAAGGCATGCAGAAAGTATCTGAAGGCTGAACTCTAAACTTGTTAGATTAACTTATGTTGTTTTTCATCCAGGTCCTCTAATTTTATTCATTAGAACACTCCCTCTCTCTGAACCCTAAGATATATTCTGTATTTCCAGAACAATTACGGCCTAGAGAAATCCAAGTCCAGTATCAACAAATTTCTTCTTACTTCTCAGTTCTTACACTATAAATTCCAAAATCTCATCCTTGCTATTAACATATAAAAACGCTTCAGTAAATATGTGTGGAAATAATTAATTGCCAACTAGCTTTATTTTCTATCAGCAGCTTGAAATTAAAAAATGGCCAAAATTAATTAGGGATTACCTTAACAGGGTAAACATGTCTCGAGCGACTAAACCCGCACCTTTGAGGTAGCATTGGTGTGTTGTGTTTTGTGCTAGAAAGGAAGCCTTCAGTTAAACAAAACCAAGCCACCCACCTTGATATTTTATGGAATAAATTACATCGCGGTTTGTTCAGTAGTCGTTTCCCGTGATGCTTTTGTCCAGCTGCCAACGGAAACTGAGTTTGTAACCTCAGCAACTGTGGATTAAAGAACCGGATATTACTTGAGTGCGTAAGTTGCCATCTTTGCAGTTTTTAGAACCTAAAAGATTTCTTTGCTGCTATTCTTTCACACCAACGTATATATTTTTTTGTCTTTGTGCGATGTCGATAAGACCGAAAGCGGGCAGGGGCTTAGAGATTGTCGCAACTGTAAAAATCTTTCGCTGATTGATAGAGACTTTCGTTTTATTTATTTTTTTTCCCAAGGTTTACAATGTATTTCAAACAGTCCTCGGACTGTTTTGAAATACATTGTAAACCCGAAAATGTTCTGTCAGTCAAAAGTGATTTTCTCACAGAAACAGCTGAGAGGATTCCAACTTTTAACAAAAAATAATAAAACTGCATATTTAGTGGACCTCAAAAATCGCATATGAAGTCTGTAATAGCGCTCATTTTAACTATTTTGATTTATATAAGCATTATAATTACTTTACAGCTGTTGTTGTTATAGGGTTTTAAGAGCATCAACGACTAAGGCCACATCGCTCCGTGTATATTGGCTGTAAATTGAGTGCGTTCTATGGGCGAATTTCTGTTTGCTTGATGAAAAACCCGAGTTTCCAGGAGAAGAAACCATGCTACCCTCGCCTGAGACTGAGTAACTCGGCCACGTTGTGAAAAAACGTCCATAAAAATTCCTCACGCCGATGAAGGGATTGGAACTCAGGTCTTTTCCACCCGGTGTGGGGAGGATGGCGATTCTACCAACTATGCTACCCACGAGGGCTACTTTACAGTCCACCACTCTAAGTTTTATCACTTTATTTAGGAAAGGTTTGTGTCCATCGCTTAGACACTAATCTTTTCTTTTATCACCATTTTTAAGCATAAAATACATCAGAATTCTTGAAAATAGCCAACACGCAATACGATTTGGTCTCGAAATATTCAAGTAGAAACGTGACTGTAAATTCAGTTAATGACGAATGTAATTAGAAGCCAAAAAAGAAATCTTTCTCCTTTCCTCAAATAAACCAACAAAATCCAAGCCTTTCGAAAACACATCTAGCAAACAGAAAGGTATTTTTTTAATTCCAGCTTTAATTTACAGACATCTAAGTGTGTTATCAGAGAAATTGGATTATCAGAAAAACCTTAAAAGAAAATGCGTTTCCTCCCTCCCCCCAAAACAGCGCGAAGTGTTAGAGGTAACCCAACCTCCGACTAGTTCTCTCCATTCTCTTCCTATCATCACTTGACGAACCACTTCAGGTAGGTGGCGATTTACTTTGATCAATAAAAGGAGAGGTCACGGGGGGAAAGCCAAAGTGTGGTTGCGCGTTGTGAATGTCGCTGGAGTGAGACGATCCATCAACCTTAATTGCTGCTTGTCATCACTTCCCTTTGTTATCTCCGCCTGCTTTGTGTGCTGACTCTCGCACTGTAAAAAAATCTTCTGGTAATCACAATCTCCACTACACGTGCTTCCTATTGGTCTTTGGAGAAGGGAGAAACGTGGACCGCTTAATTAAAACGTTCAGGTTATGCTGATAGTACTATACGTGCGGTACCTTTCTTGGACCGTTCTGCTTATTAGTACGGCGTACTTGCGGCCGAGACGTAAAAGCTATCCTTTTGGAAGATTAAATAACACTTATTTTCATTTCTGTGTACATCTGGGAGTTAGACTGCAATGTGTTGTATTTCTTTATGGCCGCGTGTCTCTAGAGGATGCGGCTGTTGCCGGACTTGGTCCATCATAAGGTTTTCCAATCAATCTTAGTTGACTGAAGTATCAAAGGATTTCGGTTAACGATGATAATCCCAAGAGTGAAGGTTCCGGTTAGTTTTGCCTTTTTTGTTATTTACTCTTAAAGCAGTTTGATAAAGAATGAGGCGAAACCTGATACGCAATGTCTTTTTAGAGTAGTTATGAACGTCATAAAGCTTATCCTAAAACTGGGTAAAAAAGTAGAGAAATAAATGTTTGACGTCTGAATGTGAGCATGACAGTTATGCCAGAAGAAGTGCTAAATATTACTGTAACCGTCAAATTCCAGTTATTGCTGTTTAATGCCCGATGGAAGGAGTTTCTGAAATATCTCAAGACGAGATGCGATTGATAGTACATGCTGCAGATGAATACTCTAAAATCGGCAAGATTAAAAATGTCTTTCTTTTGTCGTTTGTCGAGGTGTCCTCATTCTGGAAATTTTCATAGATGGTGTGGCCATAATCCTTTTGAAACACCAGCCTATCTGATTTCCTTTTAAAGGATATATTTTTTTAAAAATGGAGGTTCAAATCATCCTAATTCGCTGGAAGAGGTCGCAATTTAGAATGCAGTTGTCATAAAATTAATTCTCTGTTTTTACGGCAACGTGGGGTGGGTGAAGAATTTGGTCTGTAAACTAACAATTGCAGATGTGTGGTTGAATGGTGGACGTCTTGAAACAGGTTGAGGTTAGTCGATCAAAATGAAAGTACACTTGGCTCTCTCCTCACGTGTTCTGTAAACCTGGTTTAGTGTTTAGAGTAAGGCTACACCAGGTTTACAGTACATGTGAGGAGAGATCCAAGGATACTTCGGTAGAACTTTCATTTTGATCGATCAACCTAAACCTGTTTCAAGATGTCCACCATTCAGCCAAATATCTGTAATTGTTAGTTTACAGACCAAATTCTTCACTCACCCCACGTAGCAATATAAACAGAGAACTAATATTTATTTCTTCATGGTAGCGATAAATTTATACAGTGCATTCAAAAAGAAATGTAATCCATGGAAAAACTTTCAACACTGATGAAATACATCAGTGTTGAAAGTGATCTTGATTGGCGAACATCTTGAAACAGGTTGAGGTTGGTCGATAAAAATGAAAGTCTACCAAAGTACCCTTGGATCTCTTCACACGTGTACTGTAAGCCTGGTTTGGATCGCGTTGTATATAAATATTAGAGTAATTAAGGGTTGGTTTTTTTGGATTTTTATGCGAAAAACAACTATGGTTATAATGCGCCAGTTATTAAGAGGCGGATACATACTTGTGATCTCAAAAGCTACTTTGTATCTTTGGAGGTTAGTCTAAGAAAAGAAAAGAAAAGCATTTTAATTTGGAAGAGAGATTCGTTTAAGTCTGTGGTAAGTTAAATAAACTGGCCAAAAGTAATTCGTATACTCTTATGTCTAAATGGAGGGAACATGAATGCATTCTACCGAATGTCTGGATTTGCTTCTGCAATATGAAAAAGAAATATGCGTGTAAAGGGTTGAGAAGCATATGAGAACTAGTTTTGAATACGTGTCTTGGAAAGGAATAAAATCACCACCAGCCTGAAGTTTCTTCCCCTCTTCCTTTTGGTAAAAATTGCAATTATCTTAGTTTTTTTCTTTTTGTATACCAAAAAGATGAATTTCAAGCTTCTTTTTTTATCATTTTATCTCTTAACAGCGGACATTCGCTGCTACTGCAATCTTCCAGTCTGTGTCGCTACGGGCTACATGTGTAAATCCGCCATCGGCACGTGCTTCTCGGAGTATTTCGAAGTTTCTAAATCACGCCATGGCTGCATCGAACTGTACGTTCACCGTGACGCAGATGTGTGTGATCCGCATCCGACGAATAAAGGCATCCTGCATTTGGGAAGTGGATGCTGCCACGAAGACATGTGTAACTATGTTAATGGCATAGACTTCACCATCCAGTTGTACAGACTGAACCACACAGGTGAGTAATCTCCACGGGATCCTCTTTTACTTATCCAAAATATGACAATAGATTCTCTTCGAAATTAATAAATTTTAGAATGATAATAAATTTTAGAATGACAATAAATTTTAGAATGATAATCCACAATGACACCATCTACAGCTTTCTGGTAAGTGGAGACTGGCATCTTGCTCCACTGCTCCTGGTAGCTTTCAGCTACCAGGAGCAGTGGAGCAAGATGAAAGCTACCAGGAACAGTGAAATAAATACCAGGAACAGTGAAATAATACCAGGAACAGGAATAGCTGAAAGCTACCAGGAACAGTGGAGCAAGTGGAGTTTTAACGTAAATAATCAGCGATTTTATATCTTAGAATCAGATTGCATTTTATAATATATTATATACCATAAACATTTATAATTTTAATAAATTAAAATTAATTAACAGAGGAAGGTAGATTTTTTATCATATAAGCATCTCTAAAGATAGAACATCCCAACATTAATTTGTTTATATTTTGATACTTAAGTTTTAATTTAAGTGTATTTTCAACTTATATTTAAAAATATTCATTTCTAGTGATCTGAGTTTGTTCATATCTGTCCTAACTATAGAGCGAAAATCTTACAATATATTTGGAGTATTCCCCATAATTTATAAGTTCCCTAAAATCTGTCGAGTTAGCTCAAGTAAAATTTACTTTATATCGCCTGTGTCACAATCAATATTAACTGATGTCTATAACGGATAAGAGCAGCATAAAAGCCAAATCAGTGGCAAGTTATTTTTCATACAGTTAGGCGCAAAATTTAAGGACCATTAAAGGTTTTTACCTGTAGCTTCTCATAGGAGTGGCCTGGATATGGGATAAGCATACCAAAGGAACCTCGTGAGGTACAGAAATGATGAAGGAAACAACAACCGACACAACAACGGAAACAAAACGGTACAGAGGGACTTTATTCAAAAATGGCAACACAGCACTGGCTGCCATGATACAGATGCATCACTGCCAAAGATGGAACAAATGGAAAAGGTGGACCTCAGTAGGAGATATGGCCACCCCCTGATGTCGATGCAGGCTTTGCACCGCCTGTCCATACTTAGAACAATGTTGTTGATAAGTTCTTGCGGTAACATCGTCCATTCCTCTGTCAGCTCCATCTTTAGCTGTTGAACATTTTCTGGTGGGTGTAAACGTGCCGCATGGCGTCTCCCCAGAGCGTTGTTCGATGGGATTTAGATCAAAGGGAATGGGCAGGCCAATCCATACGAACAATGTCCTCACTTTCCAAAAGCATAGCAACAGCTGCAGTGCGATGGGGTGTGGCGTTATCATCCATAAACACGAACTCGGGGTCAATGACACCTCGGAACAGACACACACGGGGAAGGATTACCTCAGTAGTGTGCACCGGTTACAGTACCGCCTTCCAGTATGTGGAGTTATGTATGTCCACCCAAGATAACGCCTCCCCAAACGAGAACACCTCGACAGCCATATCGACCCCTTTCAGTGATGTTTGCGGGGTGATACCGTATGCCAACCTCTCTCCAGATTAGCTGACGTCCACAATCGCTGCTGAGACAGAATCTACTCTCATCAATAAAGAGTACCTTAAGTAAAGATTTTGTGGCTGTAACCTTTAGAAATAGTGTTGGTCCTTAAGTTTTGCACACCAGTGTACAAAAAAAATCCACTCCTAATTTATTAGCACACCAGAACCGGTAAAAGAAATATATAGTATAATATAAGATATACACAACAATCTGACAATTGACTTACTGTGTTATAATAGCTTTAAAATTTTTCAATTACTAAAAGTAATTTGTATCATTCTTTTCTTTTGTTTGTTTGTTACAGTTCAAAAATTTAAAATTTATATTCTTCGTGAGGGCTCTAGGGCATGATATATTGTTTCAAGAGTACTTCTTGAAAGCATTCAACAAACCGGTTTGCCAGATAGCTTAGGGAGTGAGAAATACTAGAATAGTTTTCCCCTCTGCCTTTAGACAGGTTAGGAAACAAAATTAATACAATCCTATTGCATAACTACACCGATTGGCCACTTTATTAGGTATACCTAACTAATGGAGCGTAGCTCCCCCTCCAGCAGTCCGGATTCGTCGTGACATGGACCCAACGAGGATGCTGGCCCATGGTGACTCAACTGAGTTGTAAATAGAGTTGTAAATAGGATCACTGCAGATCTCTACTCCCAAGAGCTCATTCCAACTTGCTCAATTGGATTGAGACCGGGTTTGGTTATTTAGTGTTTAATAGCGCATTGTCAACTAACACCATAACGAGCAAAGTCATGGTAATAAAAAACACATGAAAAATATATATGGTAACCTCTAACAGGTTCCACGTCAAAAAACCCCCAGGAAATATGTATCAAAAGCATAAAGTATAATTTCAAATACGCAAGTATAAATTAACGGACTGCAAAAAGATAATGTCAGACTTATTGTCTCTGTCATCTCAAATCAATATACGTGTAAATGGTTCAGCCAGATTAATAAGATGCATAAACATAAATATCGTGCAAAGGTAAAAACGAGACATTCCATAAAAATATAAATAATGCTTAAAACAGTTTGACGGTTCTCACACATCACATCACATAGGTGGGTCATTCGCCCTCAGAAGAAACGAGTGTGTCAGATGACTATGACCTATACGGAGCCGAGCAAGAACAATTTCCCCTCTTCGGACTGCGTAGATTGGACTGCCATTGCCTGATTACAAGCTTAATCTCTTATAGTTCATTTGTGGCCTGTCTATGTCAAAAATCTTGCCACTGGGAATATAATTTGGCGCATATTGTTTTCCTGTAGGCTGGTTGGGGACCGACAGACGACGGTTATCCAGGAAAACGGCTGACTTGGCATCGGTATCAGGCGATTCATTTCCACTGATCTGAATTTGGCTTGGGACCCAGCAAAGGCGGATGTGAAAATCGAATACCGAATTTTGGATAGGATTGGACGAGGATTACACGTCATCGATAATAAAGCCCGTAATAAACACGACGAGCCAGCATATATCATATATCTTTGGTAAACGCTATCTTTAATGTGATCAAAGGCTATTTCCAATGCATGCAACTCTGCGGTATAAATGCTGGTTTCTTTTTTTTTTTGGAATCTTGTTGGATGTTTTGTCTGGGAGGACAACAGCTGATCCTACAGGATGGGTCCACGGACTCATGTTCTTTCTCTCATATTCTGGCTCTCCCATCAGCTTGAAACAGCAGGAACTGGAATTCGTCAGACCACGCAGAGTTACTTCCAATCCATCATAGTTTAGTGTTGGTGTTCCAGAGCCCATTTTAACCGTACCGCGCCCTGGTGGTAATAAATGGATTAAAAAATTAATCGAAATACGCAGATACAGATGTGTTAAATGCTATTATTGCTATATTCTATTTAATAACTACGTTGTGAATAAATGCCGCTTTTGATGGCCTGAAAAAGTACATCTAAATGGTATGCTATGTACCATTTAAATTTCCACAAAATTTCGCTTGGTTCCACGCATGTTGTTTAGTTCCAGCCAAAGACAGACATTTACTGAAGTAAAAGAATTAATTGTGCGAAATTCATATTTTAGTTGTTTAAAATAGAGTATGAACAACGACTCTCATTTACCACTTAAGAACTTATTCATTAATGAGTTTTATGCCTTTACTATTGATTTTATCAACCATAAACTTATCGCAGCTTTCTTTCCTTTTAGGTTTATATCGAAGCGCAGAAAACCACCGTCTTTTCCCTTTCGTTCCTCCATCCCATAGTGCAGTACTTGAACAGCATCTGTGGTTTAGAGCAGCCGTCATTGCTGTCCCAATCGCTGGAAGTTTTATTTTAATTATGCTAATCTTTGTGGCCGTGCGCATGCTTCGCGAGGATACCAAAAGACAAAGAAGGATACTCGAACTTCGCCGACAGAGGGAGTTCAAAACTCAGTGGCTGTTAAACGAAAGCATGCCTTATTTCGAGAAGAAATTAACTGATGTGAAATTCAGTGAACTCGACGATCATCCCAGCTTCTACAGGAACATTACCATAGCTTTGTCAACAGAAACAGCCAGCACAGAGTCCAAAGACAAATATTTCGTTTTTGTGTGACCTCGTCTAAAGACCAAACACTGTATATTACATCTCTCAGGAAAGGAAACACCGGATTATGATAAATTTCATCACCAGATGGAGCCATGGAGCTAATCGTAATTTCGTCCACCCAATATATTTTAATGGTGTAAATTTATTATATGCAAATTGGTTGTTTGTGTTTCGCTTGTATTATAATACTAACACTAAACCGAATCTGATCAATGCCATTATTATTGTTTTAAGTTTGAACGAAGGTTTGAATTTTTATAGCATCTTTCAGAAGTAATTCAATGGTGGATTGTACCGATTGCAGGTTTTGTAATATGTGTACAGAAAATCGAAATTTGAATCTTTCATATTACTAAGACTCCATGTTTTCGGCTTTTAATTTATTATGGTATATGGCGATTGTTTAAAATATTCAAAATACACCTGATCGACTCACTGGTTAAGTACCGAAATAGAAATCCATTTTACTTCCTGATATTTCAAAAACATGCATAATAAAATCGAACAATGCGATTTGTAATAACCGGAAATGAAATCATAAGTTCTTATCGATTTATGTTGAATTTTCTCACTAGATGGGGCGACTAATATCACGATAATTCAACAAAGTCTAATCATTGAATGGTTGGTGAAATTCGAGAATGTCAGCGTTATTTGGGATATCCTTTTGTGACTATCACTTAGAAAACATCGTTTAAAATGAATGAAAAAAGCGTGTAGCTTATTTTCAAAATGAGCCAACAAATTCGATCTTACCAACTGCAAAGAATTTTCAAATGCACAAGAACATTATATGTAATTTTATACATATTATAATAACGTGTTGTCCCATAGAGAAAACGTTATCGGCTGATCCTTAAGGATCTTGATTTTTATTATTAGTGACACATTCTGCACTCCGCTGAATAATCACGATATCGGAGAGCAAATAACCGATGTCGGAGAATAAGATGACCTTTCTCCAATCGATGGTAATGCCTTTTAATGCCTACAAAACTGACAGGAAATATGTCACGCATAAGTCCATACTTCTAATTAAAATCTCATCATTCCAGAGTGAGAGTTCACTTGCGCATCTTGAGAGGAGAGAGTTTCTTTAATAAGTAATATCCTACTATTTGACAGAAAAGATGCTAAGTCATCTTTTCTTTTAGAAGTCTTTAAAATTTTCTTAAAAGTTGAATACGCAATTTACTGCTTATATTTTTCCTTTTTTTGGATTCCTAGTTTTTTGACTTTTTCCATCCTGACCATAAAATATTCAGTACTTCTTCCATATTTGTAAATGTCACTGTCTTGAAGAAGTTACTACAGAAGCAGACAGACGACCAGAACTTGTGTTTATAATCGTAGATGTATTATTGTACAAAGTGTAAGAAATATCACCTTGAATTTGTATAGATTCTTACTTTCTTTTCCTGTGTGCTCCTGTATTTATTAATATTGTGGATTATACAATATTTTCTTTAAATCAAAAAAAAAATCATGATGCTATTTATTACAGAAATAAAACGATTCTATAATACTTGTGGATTTTCTTTATTAAAACTGTAAAGAGGATGGAAAAGTAGAACTTACGTTTAGGATTTTCTCTTAGTAACACGCACTGAATATAAATATTTGTAATTAATTATATTTTCACATTTTGTATTATAATTAATACAACCTGTATTAACCTGTATTTTTTGTTTCAAATGATTATTACCCTGTACTATCACTTGGTCCTTTATTAAGGGTTTTTTCTTAATAAGTTAGTCCTTCTTGAAGTTCCTGAATACTGTTCTTATCTGACATACAGAGACAAGCGATTTGAAATTGTGATTGCAAATAATGTTTGGATAAGAAAAAAAAATAGAACAAGAGTCAAAAGGGAGTTGAGATTACAATTTGTTAATTTGTATCAGTGGCAGTTTTCTTGATCATCAATCACGGCAGACCTTCAGCGTGACAGATGCCCTCTACTTGTCTAAGAGATGACCCTTTCAGATGTAAAATGCCAGCTTCACCTTTTAGGAATTCATCAATGGCTGTGTGAGATGTCAAACTGAAGTTACTGCGATCCGCCGTGTACATGACTCTAGATTGAATAACCAACAGTTTTAGTTACCAAAGGCTGTAGGGGAAAGGGGAAAGAAATGCGCAGAAAAATTGAAAATCTTTGCCACCAGCTGGAGTTAAGCTCAACTTATTATGAATACAAAATATAAATAATTAATTTTGCTGTTTTTTTATTTTTCCTGAGAGCTTTATGATAATAATATTTTGTTAAAGAAGAATCGTTTTGCATATTTATTTATTCAGTTTTCTGAGAAGGCCTACTATAAAAGTATATCTGTGATTTTAAATATATCAAAGAACCTCACTATCCTAATTCATCATAAAGGGATAAAAGAAACAAAAAAGCATGTTTAACTTCGAATAATTATTCGTTCGTTATTGCCAATTTCCATTTTTCGGGACCGCTTTGATAGAACGAAGATTGTCCTAAAAATGGGATTGTACTATATTTTGTAACTCAATTTGATTTTTGACAAATTACTGAAATAAATCAAACTGTGGTTTCCAATTTACTTTACAAAGAAAGGAAAAAGAATAGGAATGAATGAGCAGTACTGTCCTGAAGGAGTATCATAGTTTTGTCATTCCTTCGATCAAATCAAAATTGATTTGTTTTGAGATTGACGCTACCATCGTTACTAACGCTCAACATTGGCTTGTGGAACTTGAACCAGATGAGCGATATTTAACATTTTAACAGCTATATCAAAACGCCTCTTGTCATGTAATGCTGGAACTCGGTTTTAACAGTTAAAGCATTTATTTCTTCATTGCCATTGCCAGAATTAGCAGGGTAGCTTGTGGTTTCTACAAGTTCGGTTACTCGAAGGCTATAGCTTGGAAGTATTTGAAATCTCGTTAAAATCATCATTTCCATAGCGAGCAAGCATATTATAATACAGAGAGGAAAGATCATAAGTCTACAGGGAGAGGGAGGCGCGTTATTTCTATGGCGGAAAGTTATTTTAAGTTTGTACCATCACCTTTAATAGAGGGGCGTAAACTTTATGATCGTTGCATAATTTATCTCCTTCTGGAGTAATGCAGGCAATTCTGCTGTTTGAGCATGTTTCGCCCAGAGAAATCCTTATGTTCTGTCCAGTTAATCTTCTTAATGATAACAAATTTATTATCATACCAAGATAAAATAAACTGGAACAGTTAACATGGGGAAATGTTAATTTCTTTAATGAGGTGGAACGTTGGTTGGATTTAATATTATCAGATGGTACCAGTATCAGTTCAAGCGCACTATCCTTTCTGCTCACAAACGAATATTTCTCGATAAACAGTTTGTTTCATATTTGAAAACAACACAGCTGGATGTCACATATAGGCTGTTTGGAAAAGAATTTAATCCAAATTATACGCAATAAACTGACAAGCAATTTTGATGGATCTCATATAGCTACTTGTAAATGTGAGAAGTAATAAATTCCATATAAAACAACATGGTGTAACTGATCGAAGAGTAATAACTGCAACCTATCGATCAAATGCACTATGTCGTTATCTACAGAATGTACTGTAGTCCCTCGCTAATTGCAGGGAGGGGAATGTCTTCCCGAAAAGTACCACGTTTTGCAAAACTGCCCATGACAAGACTAAAATAGAAAACAGGAGTTTAGGGGAAAATAACAAATATGGTATTAAATTTCGTGAAACAAATCCCAGTAAATTTCACTCTCAATTCATGCAGTGAGAACGATAAGGTTCCCAATACGATAAGAAAAACAGATAAGAACAACATGACGTAACACGATATACATATATATATATATAAAATGTTGACTACGCCTTAATTTGATATAGAGAAACACGATCTTCAGTTTTTACAGCGCTATGAAAACAAATTCAAAAAACTTCTGAGGAAACGTGTTAATCTACAAGAGAAAACATACAGAGGCAGGGATAAATCTATGTGACACACTGCATGTACGGTATTGAAGAGCGTGTCACTGAGAAGATAGACCACAGTGGTTCCGAAAACTATGTATCTCGGCATCTTGATGTGCCATAATCTTCGAGTGCGTGCCATAAGGTCAGGAAAATTTCCGTGGAGTTCAACCGCAGCCACTCTTTGGATAGGCATGTGTTTTTGTAAGGGGCACTCCTAGAACGTCAGTTTAACTCCGCCTCGTATCTCTGTGAAGCACAGTACCACTGTAAAAGGGCAAGAAATGTGAAAAGTGTAGGTTTGTGTGTGTATTAGTGTTCTGGCCGCTTGGCTACCCAGAAGCATCGGTCACCTGAGGAGAGGTGATTCTGGGTACTCGTCCACATCACGGGAAGGTGGGCCAGTCCCAATGGAGCGTGTACTGTCTCAATTCGAGACTCTGACCCACCTGATGAACTCAAAAGGTGGGTCAGAGTCTCGAATAGGTGGGCTCTTTGGATGGGTAGCGAATATATCAACTTTTATTTCCAAGTATCAACCTCTTTTGGAAACCACTGTGTAGAGCGTAAACAAACCACTCCATCCGCATACCCCACGACCCATCTTCCCCCAGTCGTGATCTACAGAAGTAGAAGCAAAAATTGTGCAAAAAAGTGGAAGCAAATATAAACAGTGTTCTCCAAAATCCGTGGTTGGAGAGAGATTACTGAGGTATTCCCAGAAATTATTACTCCACCTAATAGTTTAGAAGCCATTACTAAGAATAAACTACAAAAAATGAAGTAGATGGCTTGCTAATTTACTTCGTAAAAAGGCTTGAAATATCTCACGTATTATTTAATATTTTTTTTAACCGAGAGAAGCTGCTTTTACATTACCTAATTATAAAAATGTTAAAACAAACCAAGAAATATCGTGGACTTAAAATCGTGCTAAATTCGAGTGTGGGTATCATTTATAGTTTCACCACATTTTGAACATATATAGCAGTCGCTTTAAACCACTCAATCTGGTTATTAAGAATAAGCACCGAGGCTGCTAAGTAAATGAGGTAAACCCTACTCCATTACGGATTTGGAAGTGAGTTGAGTGTGTTACTTTAACTTAAAGTAACACCCAGTTAATAGCTTAATCATAAATCAATTTTAAATGAGGAACTTTTAAATTTATTTATTAAATATAACAGGAATCTATTATAGGTAATCAAAACTGTTCTTGAATATATGTTCATTTACGATATTGATCCGATATTTCTACTTATAAAGATAAATCGTATATCATTCGGAAAACCTTAGCCAGGAATCGGCTTTATTATATTAACCAGAATGTAACAATTTGATTTTTAAATACAAAATTAATTCATTTATACGTATGAAGGAAGGACTAATTAACATTGTAAATCACGATATTATAAAACAATTGAATGATAACAGTTGAGCGAGTAGTATAAGAGATAAAATCAAATCTAGACGTTTTATTTTTTCCCAACTATTTCTCAATTCTTTTGACATAAAATTTTTGAAATAATATAAATAAGAGAAACTATTAGAGAGAAACCTAGGCCAACCGGCTTTGTTTTTCAATCAAGTCAAATTGTAATGCAGATTTTAAAGTAAAATTGTAATGTATTCTGTAGTAAAATGTTGCTGATAACCAAACTGAACTAAAATTCGAGCGCTTTCTATAAAAGGTACTGCAAATTCTTATTTAAATTTCTTTTTAAAATTAGGTCAACTAATTTCAGATATTTCGTATATTAAACCCCGATAGCAATCGAGATGAGAAAAACACAAAATAATCGGTGATTAAATAGAGTCCTGAAACCCAAAATATGAAAATGCACAAAATATAAAATAAAACTTTAACTGAAATATAATTTATTAGTACTACTTATTAATAAACGTACATCATATTCTCGAGTCTGCATACCGGATATGTTCTGTAAAAGTAATCCTATTAGATAAATGATGCAAGGAAGCAAGCTTTTTATGCATCGTGCAAAAAAAAAAGAAGAAACAATTCCATCGTTCATAGCTTTCCTTTGCCAAAAAGTGCCCGTTCGATTCCGCTTTGAACTTTACCAAATTATCAACCTCGACTACATGGCAGGAATTCATTCCAGTGATCTACTCCACGCTGCGCGAAGGTAAACTTCGTGAGATCAAGCCATATGTTACTCCTGAAAGTTTTGTATTCTGCTACCCGGTTCTTCTCTCCTTTACCAGGGAAATACACTTCCCTCATTCATTTTACTGATTCTCTTAGATCCATATCAAGTTCCCATCAAGACCTCTAGGCGCTGTTCTTCATATAGACATCGATTAGCACTCCCTCACAATTTGGTTTCCCTTCTCTGAACTCTTTCAAGCCTTTTCTGGACCTCCTCTGAATTCTTTCTTCAACTGTGCCATCTAGACCCGAACACAATACTCTAAATACGGTCTCACCATCGTCTTATGCAAAGGAACAATGGCATCCTTTTCATTACTTGGAAAAAGTCCTGTACATCGTATACAAGACAGCATGCGCCTCGCTAGTCACATGACTACGCTGCGTGGCAAATTTCATGTCTGACAGAATCGTAACCCCTAAATCTTTTTCATCCTTGAGCTCGTGGGTAACACAGTTGGTATACTCATCGTTCTATCAAAACCGGATGGAAAAGATCCGGGTTCGAATCCTGTCAATGATCATGGAATTTTTATGGGCCTTTTTCACAACGTGGCTGAGTTAGTCTCAGGCGATGTTTTTCTCTCCCAGAAACTCTGGTTTTTCGTCCAGCAAACAGAAAATCGACAACAGAACGCACGCAGTTAACAGAAATATTATATATGGGCCACTTTTCACCTGTCCCCCAACTTGTAACTAACTCCTGGATTTCTGTTCCCTATGTGCAACTGATCTAATTCATGTTGAAGCAAAATGGCCGGATTCTGGTCTTAGAGCTACTCTTCCTACCTTTAAATCATCACCAAACTTTGACAACTTACCCTGCACGCCTTCGTCAAGGAACGTAAAAGCTCTGATCATCTTTTCAGTAAGGAAAATCTCCAAGAAATACTTCTTTCATGAGAAGACTACTTATCGTAATGCATTTGAAAGTCGAACAAAGGTGGTTTGATATCTTCAGTTATTGATGCCGTGCTCTTTTGTCATCTCTGGTATACAATACAGAAAGCAGTGTCCTACAATAATGAATAAAGAGATGGCAGGCTTACTCTAAATAATACTTATTATAAGAAACTCTGAACTGCTTGCAAACCTTCGTTTTTGGAGGCCTCAAATTATACACAAATTTCTTCTACACGAATTTTTATGTACCGAACGCAGAACCTGCTTATATGATCAGTATGAAACTATTTTTCTAGCAGGTGAATCCATATTATTCGTTCCCAGATATCACGAAATGTGTGTTCGGCACAAAGAATCGAGCAAAAATAAGTTTTCTTTCTTTCTTCGCAATGGCTCTCTCCTAAGGCTGAATAAACAAAACGCCAACTCATTTGTTCCCAGCAACGCAATTTCTTCCACGAAGTCAGCAAGTAGGAAATTGCATCTGTTTCATTACAAAGATAGGGGGATTTTGACGTCACACACAAGAGAAAATTGTAGCTCTTGTACTGTTCCCTAATTGCACGTATTGCTTAGTGATTGGTCCTTAATTCAAAAGAAGTGTTTCGTTTTAGATGTTTTTGAAAGACAAGCGAATTGCACGATTTCTGTCATTTTCCTCGTTCTCTCTCTCCTATAAAATATTTCACAGCAGCACTCTTCGTCTCCAATCACCACCAAGAAAAGCCACAGTTAAAGATGGGCAAGGTTCTCGTAAGTATATTGGATATCAGTTAAAATTTATGGAGCAGTTATTAGTGAACTCTTTTAACGTTAAAATTGGTAATTTTAGATCAAAAATCGGAACTGTTATCATGTCATGATGGAAGCAATAAATTTAATGAACGTAGTTTGGTGGTGGTGGTGGTGGTGGTGTTGATATTTTTTTCGAGCCGACCATCACCGTTTCATTTTACAATCTGAATTTTGAAAAAAGTATCATTGTTATGGTTGGGAGACAAGAACTTCGCTCAGTTATATACTGTCCAGTCAAAACATTATAACCGTAATGCATATACCTTCCTCTTGCAGCCAGCTTCATGGCGAGGCATGGACAGCATGGCGTGGGATTTGGTGACACTGGCTGCTACTGATTTCGCCAATATGAGACTTAATAATGTACTGATAACCGCACGAATTTCCCTGGTACTGTGACTTTGTTTCCTCTATACCCATGGCCTTTGGCCACCCCTCCCCCACAGCCCAACCCAAACCTTTCACCTTGTGGGGCCTACCAAGACAAACCTTTTTCTACTCGTAATAGTCCCCGCTGCGGAGGATAGGCTCCATCACAAGGGTGCTCCTCTGTCCCGTAAATTTCCTATCATCCACACCTTCATACCTTGTTTTCTCCAAACTCAAACTATCACCCCCACGCTCCCTTTCCAATAAAAAATTTCAGAGTTTTTCTTCCTTTTTTTTTTTTTTAACTTGGGGACCCCTTCCTGTCAAACGCAGGCGACGTCCAGAGTTCGCTCCTTCCAGAGACGTTTCACTCCCTACTATCCGGTCCACCTCAAAATAGTGCTGAACGGACACTAGGGAGACTGTGATATTCCACGGGCCCCTAAGCCAAGCGCAAGCAGTTGGAGGAACAACAGACCAACATAACCCAACACTACACGACGCAAACCACATAATAAATGCGCACTTTCTCGCCTTTACGGAGTTTGCACTACGTAACAGTGTTTACAAAAGCGGAGTTGGTGGGGGAGGGGAAGATCTCCGGAGCTGCTTGACAAGGAACACTATACCCATACCCATACCGCGGTTACGACCACATTTCGAGTCTATCAGTGGGTAATAATGACATTTTTTTCTCCCTAAATTTCTGTTGGATTTCGATAAGTTGTAATTTAAAAAAAAATACATATATCCAATGATCACTGAATTATGATCACCCCTTCGGTGATGCACTATGCCGCATAGTTCTCAGTATAAAAAGAAGAACGGCTTCGTACGCCACACAGTGGTAATTTACATCTGGTAGTGCAGGTCTAAGTTATAAAGTAGCAGCTATAGAAAGTAGTAAAGATATCACGGAGCTTCGAAAGTGTATGATTGTGGTAGCTCGTGCGTCGGGTGCTTCCATATCGGAAGTGACACACGTCTTGTCGCTTGCTCACAAGCACTGTGCTAAAGGTGTACAAAGAATGGTGTCCAACGGTTAGCCCCACCTCCCGTCGACAGAACTGTAAATGATTACACACGGTGGTTCTTCATGAAGAAGGGTGCAGCGCGTTGTAAAAGCTCAATAGCAGGCCACTGTAGGACAGTTGGCATCGCAATACAATATGGGGAATGCAAGAAAAATATCCCAAATGACAATGTGTTGCATATTCAGACGTATGGGGTTCCACTATAGACCACCCAAGAGATAACTCTCCTCACGTCTGATCATCTTCGGTAAAGAATGTTGTGGTGTCAAAAAAGTGGACACTGGAGGACTGGAAACGAGCGTGCTAGTCGGATGAGCCAAAATACCTGGTGCAACACGCCGTCCAAGTGTGTTGCGCAAGCAACACGAATCCATGGATCCATTGTGCATGGTACCCACTATCCAGACGGATGGCGGTGGTTACTTAATATGGGGCATATTTTTTTGGCTAGAACTAGGACCTCTGGTGCGTATGGGCCAACGTTTCACTGGTGAGGTCTACTGATAGCTCATCAGTTAGGTATAAAGGGTAGCTGTAATAAAAGTTCCTTAAGATCATTATAAGAGTAAGTATAATTTGGTGGGAGATAAACTGAGACTAGAGTTAATGCAGTCTGAGTAATCAGACGCACAGCGACAGCTTCGATTTGGGTTTGGAGAGTGATTTGCCTAGCTGGAATCCTTGTGTTAATTAAAATAGCTACACCACCACGAGCAGAATTGGATGTATTCCTATCTAGTCGATAGACTGAGTAGTTTTTTATGGAAATGGAAATTTGAGGAGTTAAATAGGTTTCTTGCAGGCAGAAACCAACTGGAGAGTAGCGGTTAATTAAATAATGAATGTCGTCAATGTTGCCACGAAAGCCTCTGCAATTCTATTGCAAGATGTTAGGCATTACTTGAATTTAGAAGAAGAAGCTGTACCTGATGCGGCTGTCTTATGGCGTTCTGGCTTTGGTTTGTCTCTTTTTGGAAATGTAGGGCAACCTGTGTCCATATCTTCTTCTTCAACAAATATTTCCAGAATCGGATCTTCCTGTTTGGATGAATACTCTGAATGCATCGATGTGTCCTGAATTATCTTTTTTGAAGATGAACTAGGATTATTTGAAGTAGTAGCAATCACTGGTGGAGGAGGAGATTTTACCGGAACCTTAAGAGGCGTATTACTTGCTTGGTCTGAGTGCTTCTGGGTATTGGACTCTTGCTCTTAGAGGACAGCTCGAGCCCAGTCGGAGATTGATATGTTATGTGGAATGGTAACATCAGTTTGTGTGGCTATTGTCTGATATTTTTTTGCGATACTGGCATATGTACGGTTATGTATACTGGGTGCAATTAATTTTCTTGCTTCCTGATAACTAACTTTATTTTCAACTTTATATTTCATAATTTGTTTCTCTGTTTTCCATCTCTCACATGTCTTAGAGTAGGCCGGATGGTTCCCTTTGCAGTTGGGACAGATCATTTCTTTCACCGAACAATCACTTTGAATGTGATCAGAGGATCCACAGTTGGGACAAACTGGGTTGCTTCTGCATGTCGTTTGAGAGTGGCCATACTTTTGGCATTCATAACAACTAAACGGATTGGGTATGAAAGGACGAGTGTGGCAAAGAAGATATCCTGCTTTTACTGATGAGGGCAGATTTGGACTGTTAAAGGTTAGAATTATATTTCTGGTAGGTATGAATATATTGTCTCTTTTGACCATAATTCTTTTTACAGCGATTACATTTTGTTCCTGAAGCTCTTCTTTAATTTCTTCCTCCGTCACATTCATCAGGTCCCAACTAGATATTACACCCTTTGATGTATTTAGGGTTGCATGTGGAGTTACGTTAACTGGAATACCAGCAAAATTTGTAATTTTTAGTAGTTTTCAGAATGCCTGTGGTTTAGAGTTTCAACAAGTAAGCCCCCTGATTGCAGTCTCTCAACCGTCTTCGGAGACCCTGCAATACTTTCCAGATGTTTTTGGTTTAGAAAAGGGGATAGCTTACTGAGAGGCTGTTCTGATAGTGAGTGCATTATTAATAATGCTGGTAAGTCTATCACCGAGGGATTGGTTTTCAACCTCTTTGCTTGTGACGAATCATGTTTATGTTCGGTATCTGGCCGACAGCTCGTCGACTCTATAGTTGGAAACATATTTTTTTCCATGTTGGCCCCTCTTAGCCCCTGGCAGATGAACGTTTCTGCCAAGGTTACCGACCCCGCCACGGGGAGGCAGGAGCGTGCGCTTTGAGTGACCGTAGTCCAAGCCTGTGTGACAGCTAAATAAGGAGCTGTTTGTTGTTGTTGTTTGGGGTTTAATGGCGCAAGAGCAACTTCGGCTATATTGCGCCTGTTCAAGTTTTGTTATTTCCTGTTATATTGTTACTGATTTAACATATTAGATATGATTAGTTAAGTTTATTAAGTTGAGGTATGAAAAGAGTTCACTGACGTTTGCGTTTTCTCCCATAATGAGTTGAAGGCTTAATGGCTCAAGGAGCTGTTTCTTATATTCTATCTCGCTATTTTGTCACTCCTGACCGCGTGGTATTCCCGGATTATAAACAGGAAATTTATTTATTTATTTTAAGTGAAATAGTTATGGTAACCGTTCTACACAGTGTGGAAAGGTATTGGACTCAAATTCCAGCTACTTGGGAAGAGTTTTTTTTCCTCATAGCGTATTTAAACTTATCAATTTCACACTGGAGGTGAACCTGGTACTTTTCTCCCATAAAGCGAAGATTTTCATCCAGTAAGACAGACAAGTCGACTGTATAATACACACGCAGTTTGCTGACACCATACACTGACTCTTTTGCTTTAGTTGTCTTGGCAACAGTTTGGTCGCCCAACCTTATTCAACCAGACTTCAATAGTATTTCGTAAAAGAACTAGGAAATCGCATGCCTTCCTTTTATTTTAATCCGACACCGGATGAAAATCAAATCAGAGATTGTAATTCACCGTATGTAATGCAACTGCTCATGCAGAGCACATTTGGGGGGGGGGGACAAGAAATGATTCAAAGTGATTTAGACTGGTAAGCCTCGTTTATTATTTCCTGAATTTTATCTAACTGCATTGACGCAAAATGCACGTGAATGAGGGGCTTACGCTCGTATTTAAATGGAACTTTCAATAATTTAACAGAAAACTCCAAGGAAATTTTTCCCTTAAATGGTACTGCGCATTACAGTTGAGTAAACAGAGTGGTTTCACAACGCAAAAGAATTAAGGGGAGTATCCAAATGAGATTCGTGCGCGTAGAAATTGGTAAAAAAAAAAGTCCAAAACCTGATCGTTTTGTTTCTAAGAGCTGTTTGAAGTTAGGAGAATGGGATGAAAAGCGGGCCATATGGCAGTCGTAGAGTAGTGAGTAGTAGTATACAGGTCACCATTAAACCTAGTGGTTTGTGTTTGTAGTCGCGTTGAAAGTAAAATGCTTTTGCCATGGAGGATTTCAAGCGCTATTTAATAAGCCATAAAAGTTTGTGATTGAAAACGGTGATAACTGGAAATTATTCCTCGGCTCTTCAATATCACTTGAAGGAATTCGGGAAAAAAATGTCAGAGATATCAAATAAAATGTAGTTTCTTCTACTGGATAACACTAAGTGAAACTTAGCTCGAAGGCATTAATATCGGGAAGGACATCATCCGAATTTCTTCCTCCAGAACGAATCTCGTATCATATAAGTTTTGGCTGTTCTCTATTTGAAAATAGCAGCTGAAGGAGAAAAAAAATTGGCGATATATGGAAGTTACTGTCTATTGCATGTGTTTGAGAAGTTGGTAGGACGTTGGAAGATGTCGATTACGTGTCAAACTCTATTTCATAAAGACTCTCTCCTAGGAGCTGAGGGCCGATTCGACTCAAAATAAAACGTGTAATCTTGAAACTTTTCAATCATCTCTCATAGTTTAACAGATCTACACGTATCGTAGTAAATAATAAAAGAACTGTTTTTTTATTGTAATATTCTGATTCCGAAAATAAATAAATCTCTGAATGCTTAATAAATTACTGAATCTTTTCTATTATGTGTAAAGTAGCACATACAATAGCAAGATTCTTTCCTAATGTGTCCTCAGGTAACTCTGACAAGGTGCATTTTAATTGGATAAATCAATGTATTATAAAACTAAGGATTGATTAGCTACTTCTCCCTAAATAGGTATCATGAGGTGTTGTGTTACAACGTCTATCCTTAAATTTTATGCTAAGTCATAAATTCCTTTGATATCGACAATGATTAATTATTCTTCAGTGAATCCCTCTCTATCCCTGAAATTTCCATAGCATGGAACAAATACACAGAACGGAACCGATTGAACAGCCGAATTTGGGTTGTAAAGAACTGAAAGCTGAGTCAGTTGGAGCACAAGGGCGGAGCCGTGGTCTAAAGATTTTCGGTGGTAATTTTTATTCTTAGCGTTATGCATTTTAATCTTCTGGGCTTCTTCGGTAACTCTGATCCCAGGAATTCCCTGCGAACATGTCCATGGTTAAATGAATCTCTGTTAAATATCGATATGTGTAGTTTAAGGATTTTGTTATATTTATGCTGGCTGCACACTTGAGAAGGCAATATTCAGACACTTGTTTGAGAGTTGAGCAGCTGATCAACACTGTAAATTCGGCCATTTGATGCGGAAAAGCATCTATGGCTGGGCTTGGGGTTGATGTTATTCATGTTGTCTTCATGTTTAGCATGAATACAACATAAATGTTTAGCAGCGTCATCCGCATGTTCATTACCTGGGATGTAGATATGGCCAAGGATTCAGCAGAAGGTAATCGTCTGATTGGCTGTTTGATAGTAAAATAACTTAGATCGGATTTCTTAATCCATAGTTTTGGATTAACAAAAGATAACGAGGTCATCATCAAACATGTACGATTCTACTGTATTTAATACTTCCCCTGTCATGTTTGTAATTCTTACTGCAAATAATGTTGGACTGAGAATGGAACCCTGCGGTACACTCTCCTCTTGTTCAAATGATTTCCGAAAGAATGAAGATCTTGAAGAACACCGTATCGCCAAGTGGTATCGAAGGCTTTCGCAATGTACAGATTAATCATGACTAGATGTTCTCTCCTTATGAAGGCATTGCGGATGTTTGCTTCTGCTTTTATCATCACATCTAACGTAGACGGTTCTTTCGAAGCCCATACAACTGTTTAGTAAGTTGTTTGTTTCCAGGAACCACGTTAGCCGCCTGTGAACCATTTTTTCGAGGACTTTTCCCAAACAAGTAGTCAGTGAAATGGGCCTGTAGTTATGCGGAAAGGTACAATCCTTTCCTGGCTTCGGGAAGGCAAGAACAAGTGAGTGACGCCAGGAGATGGTAAGTATTTTCTAAGAAACTTCGGCAATGTCCTTTTTTGCTCTGTTGTCAAGTTGGTTTAACATTATATAATAGACCTCATCTGGACCAGCAGCACCACTGGTTGTTTTATTGAGTGCCCGTAGAAATTCTGTTAATGTGAATGGCTGGTTGTATGGGTGTGAAACTGTCGTAAAAAAAAATTAATCTTGTGCTGTTCTGCAGATTTTTTAATTCGTTGAAAGGTTGGGTTATAAGTGGATATTGCTGATACATGGCAAATGTTTCTGCTAAGGCATTTGCTGTTTCTCCCGGTGATGACAGATCTTTCCCTTCCGAATTCAGTATTGTAGCCGGAGACTCAAAATATTTGCCATTGAGCGTTTGTATTTTCCTCCAGATGATTCTGCTACCTGTGTTGAAGTAAAGCTAATCCAGGCATCTTTTTTGCTTTTCTTCTTATTTGGCGGAACTTGGATTTCAGTATTTTGAAGTTAATTAGGTTACTAGTTGTGGATAATTTACGGAATAAATTCCAAGCTATATTCTTTTCTCGTTTAGCATGCGTACAATCTTGATTCCACCAGTAGTTACTGTGTTTCCGTTTCTCCGGTAAAGATTTTGTTATTGCAGTGGTAGCAGCTAGTAATATTTGACTAGTAATATGTTCCGTGACATGGGCTGGGACTGGATTATTTTATCAACTAACTGAACATGAGAGTTATATTCACTCCAATGTGCCCATCAAATTTCCAAATGGAGCGACGTGGTGAAGGGGAGTTTGCTCGTGTTTGGAGCATGCAGAGAATTGGCAAGTGATCGCTGTTCAGTGGGTTTTCAAGAACGGACCACTCCATAATAGAATATATGCAGGGAGAACAGATTGAGAGATCGATAGCCCTCATGGATCCTGTCGAAAAATGGATATAGGTTGGCTCGCCAGTGTTTAAAATGGAGTTGATAAGCATCAAGAAATGATTCTATTAGCTTACCTCTCTTGTCAATTGTTGGAGATCCCCTCAACGCATTGAAGTGTCCGAGCAAGCAGAACGGAGATGGCAAGCTGTTCTATTAGATTTTCTAGGTCATTTGAAGAGAATGAGAAATTAGGAGGGATATATATATATATATATATAATTATGAATAAAAATTAAAATTAAGTAAAGAAAGAAAATGGATTTGAATTTGAATAGAGATAAAATGGAATATCAATAATATGAATTATGGATCAGGGACACTGCAAGAGCAAAGGTACCCTACAACCATAATGTATATATAGAAAATTATTTTAATGTTATGTGCAAATCTTTAATTTAACTTATGCTAATAATGAAAATACCGTGTACCCTGGGAGCGATGTATGTTGAATAAAGGGGGGGAAGAACGGAAAAGAGTAACGTTATAAACAAAGTGCGAATTTTGAAAAATGTAAAATTTGAAAAGAACGAAAATAGAAATAGCAGATTATTGAAAAGAACGACCAAAGTAGAAATAGCATTGCAGTATCTTTCATACACAGAAATTATGACACAGAAATTATGAAAGATACTGCAATGCTATTTCTACTTTGGTCGTTCTTTTCAATAATCTGCTATTTCTATTTTCGTTCTTTTCAAATTTTACATTTTTCAAAATTCGCACTTTGTTTATAACGTTACTCTTTTCCGTTCTTCCCCCCCTTTATTCAACATACATCGCTCCCAGGGTACACGGTATTTTCATTATTAGCATAAGTTAAATTAAAGATTTGCACATAACATTAAAATAATTTTCTATATATATATATATATATATATATATTGATGCTATTGTAAGAGTGATGCCAATTACAATGCACGCTGCCACTGCTTCAAAAGGAGTCTGAAGAGCAATATGTTTCGATGGAACGTTGTTTTTAACAAGAATCGCCAATCCTCCACGGACTGGCGAGTCGATACTCCTCTCTTGTCTGAAGATGGTGTAATTTTTAATGGTAGGACACACTTGTACATTTAAGTAAGTTTCTTGTAGGGATTTGCCTACTAGTTCATAGCAGCCGATGAGATCATATAAATTGTAGACTTTCGCAATACAAAAGGTATTGTGAAAGCCTCTACAATTCCATTGGAATAATCTTTCCATTAAGTGGTTATGCTGTTTATTTTTGTTTCTGACTGCTTTTTAGTTGAGACTTGCTTGCATCGATCCAATTTCGCTTTAACTTTCTTTGGAAAGTAGGGACGTGTGACGTCCATCTTATCCGTCTCATGAAGTTCTAATATACCATCATCTGATTCATTGTGTTGGTCAATATCTATTCCCGTTGAAACTGGTGGGGTCAGTACCTTAGCTTCTGCTACTTTTGGTTTTGCTGTTGGGGGCACTCTGGCTGGAAAAGTAATCGGGGTGTTACTGGCTTGTTCAATTTTTTGTTGTGAAGGACACTGTTTGGAAGTAGAGAGCATGGAACGTGCCCAATCAGTGATGGATATATTTGCAGGAACTGTAACATCTGTTTGAATACCTACTAACTGAAATTGTTTAGCAGCAGTGGCATATGTACGCTTTGGTTCTGTTTTGAGTATTTGTGTTCTCGCCTCTGAGTATGTGACTTTATTCTCGACTTGACATTTTTGGATTTTTCCCCCTTGTTTCCATAATTCGCATATTTTAGAAAAAGCCGGGTGATCACCCTTATAGTTTGGACAATGAGAAGTAGCAGTGCATTCAGATTGATTATGCTCCTTTGATCCACATTTAGGACATATTGCCTCACCTTTACATGCAGTTTGGGAGCGTCCATATTTTTGCACTTATAACACCTGATTGAGTTCGGGATGTAAGGAAGGACACGGCAATGAAGATAGCCTGCTTTAACAGATGTTGGTAGAATAGGAGAGCTAAAAGTGAGGATTATACTCCTCGTGGGAACAAGAATACCATCTTTCCGAGTCAGGATTCTCCTCGTGGGGATTACTTTTTGTTCACGAAACTCTTGGACTATTTCCTCCTCTGATACATTTAATAAGTCCTATTCTGCATTACTCCCTTCGAGGAGTTTAGTGTGGCATAGGGAGTAACTTCTATTGGTTGTCCACCAAAGGTAGTCAGCTTTAATCTTTGCAGAATGTTGAGATTTAATGGTCCCTACCAGGATATCCCCGGACTGAAATCGCCTCATCGGTTTTTGTGAACCTGCAGCAGACTCAATACATTTCTGAACAAGAAATGGTGATAACTTACTCAGAGGCTGGTCTGAGAGTGAGTGAGTGTAGAATGAGGAATGATGGTATCTCCTCTTGAGGGGTTGTTCTCAACCTCTTGGGTTGAGAGAATAGTGGCATAGTGGCATAGTGTTTTGTGAAAGGCGCCACCTGTGGTTTCCCACATCTGCACCATGGTACTTTGTGAAGAAGTACAGAATCTCTGTAAAAGCCAGAAAAAGTGTAATGTCTGGTTTCTGTCAGAGTAGCGTTATGTTTTGTTGTGTCTCTGGCTGCTTGGCCGCAGAGCCCCTAGTGGGACCCCACGTTGCCCGCCACCACCACTGGGAGGTGAGCCAGGCTGCCCATTATACTCTGGCTGGCCTTTGCCAGGGTTGCCTAAGCTTCCTGACAAAGGTCAAGTGAAAAAAAAAATAAATAAATAAAAATAAATAAATAAATAAAATAAAAAAAAAATAATACAAAAAAAAATATATAAAAAAATAATAATAAAAAAAATAATAAAAAAATAAAAAATAATAATAAAAAATAAAAAAGTGGGGGGGGGGGGAGAAAACAGAGCAGGAGTACGAGTTAGAAGGAACAGAAAGAGGGAAAGGAGGACGGACTGAAGTTAAGGAGCAGTCCGCTCTTTGTGAGGTGAAAATAGTGATCTGGGGGTGGGAGTTAAAGTAGCAGGGGACAGGTGCCCCTGCATGATCACCAGAGGCCAATGGACTCTGTATCCCGCACTCAGAAGTTCTCCAGAGTGCCATCAATCCCGCACCAGAACGGTGCCGGCTGATCCTACCCTATAAGGGGTTTGCAGCAGTATCCCGCACTCGATGAGTGCCAGCAGTCCCGCACCAGAATGGTACCAGCAGTGTTCCTACCCTTAAAGGATTTGTAAGTTGTCAAGGCAGTGTCCTCTAGCAGAGAAGGAGCTAACCCACGCCAGTCTGATTCAGGCCTTGGGCAGCATGATCCAATGTTGTACTCATTTCAGCAATCTTGGCTAGCCTCAGTGCGAAGATTTCCTGCGCATACACAGTTAGTACCCTGTATGTGTTTTCATCGAGCAGCAGCGAGGACTCTTGGTTTCGTTTGATTGATTGATTGATTTTGTGTTTATTGGCGCAAAAACAGCTAAGGTTATACTGCGCCATGAAACGATTAAAATATCAATAAAGATAAATTCTGGTAACCTTTAAAAAGGTTACCTCGTCAAATTGTTATTTATAAATGTGGGTATATATTAGTAGCTTTTAAAAATTTAAAAACTGCCGACACGTGGTCGTTGTCTGATAAAATCTGACTGAGTGTATAAGGCTCAGTCGAATGAGTAAAAGCGGTAAAATATATATTGCGAACATGGGTAAAATGAACGCAATCTATTAAAATATGCTTTATAGTTAAAACGGTGTCGCAAGACTCGCACATAGGAGGGTCATCCGCCCTCAGCAGAAAAGAATGTGTCAAATGACTGTGTCCTATGCGGAGTCGGGCAAGAACAACTTCCTCGCTCCAATTCCTGCGCAGACTAGACTGCCATATTTCTATTACAGGCTTTATTTGGTATAATTTATTTGTTCTCTGTCTGTGCCACAGTTCTTGCCAATGGGAATATATCTTGTTACGTATTATTTGCCTGTAGTCTGTATAGGGGACTGACAGGCAACAATTATGAGTGGGTGTTGCTGATTTGGCTGCAGCGTCAGCCAAATCATTTCCTTTTATCCCAATGTGGCTAGGAATCCAGCAGAAGCGGATATCAAACTTGTATTCATGAAGAGAATGTATCTTCTGCTGAACCCGACAAAGAACTGGATGAGAATTGTGTCTCAGAGATAATAAAGCCTGTAGTACACTGGAAGAGTCAGAATATATTATTGACCTTTGGAATTGAAAAGTTCGAATGTGATCCAAAGCTAGCTCTATAGCATACAGCTCTGCAGTGTATATGCTGGATTCAGGAGGAATCTGCTGAGATATTATAGTGTCTGGAAAGACAGCAGCAGATCCTACGCACGATTCAGACTTCGAGCCGTCTGTGTAAACGGACAGGAAGTCTGAGTGCTCAGCTTGGTGTGCAGAGTAGAGCTTCTGGTAGAGAGATGACGAGGTTTCAGACTTTACCCATTTCTTAAGGGAAAAGTCGCATGGTGGGGGATGAGCATGCCAGGGTGGAAGAGTTTCTTTTGGTGTTTCTGCCACCTTGTCTACCATGATGTTAAACTCTCTGATTAGCTCTTGGACACGAATACCAAAAGGTCGGTTGGCAGTCTGACGGGTATTATACAAGTTTTCCCAACGTGGCTCGAAAACGGATGCCCACGTAGGATGGTCTGGCAGGGATTTCAACTTTAAAGCATAGTTTAAAGACAACTGCTTACGTCGAAGGGATAACGATGGTTCGTTTGCTTCGACGTATAAGCTCTGGACAGGAGATGTTCGAAAAGCTCCAGTAGCGATACGGAGAGCCTGATGGTGGACAGGGTCCAGCCATCGGAGGACACTATCTCTAGCTGAGGAGTATACCTGGGACCCGTAGTCTAATTTGGGGCGTACAAGTGCACGGTAAAGCCGTAGTAGGGTGCATCGATCTGCTCCCCAACGCGTTGAGGAGAGAGAGCGGAGAATATTGAGACCCCTCGTGCATTTTGTACGAAGTTGACGAATATGTTCGAGAAAGGTCAACTTTTTATCAAACACAAGTCCCAAGAATTTTGTGTCTGACACTACTGGAATAACATTTTGCCCGAGCCTTAATTCAGGTTCAGGATGAAGACTACGCTTGCGACAAAAGTGTACGCAAACGGTCTTCTCCGGCGAGAACCTGAAGCCATTGGCAAGTGCCCAGACATTCAGATTATCAATGGCTTTCTGCAGTTGTCTTTCAATAACCCTCATGTTGCACGACTGACAAAAAATGCTAAAGTCATCAACAAAGAGGGCACTGTTTACAGTTGGAGGAAGTTGTTCTATGATGGAATTGACTTTGATGGCAAAAAGCGTGACACTTAAGACTGATCCTTGTGGTACTCCCTCCTCTTGGCGAAAGGAGCGAGAGAGTGAGGATCCCATACGAACTTGGAAAGATCGATTGGCTAAAAAATTTTGAATAAAAAAGGGCAGATGCCCTCTTAGGCCTAGGCTATGTAAATCTTTTAAAATGCCAAATCTCCAAGTTGTGTCATACGCTTTCTCCATGTCAAAGAACACCGACACCAAGTGTTCGCGTTTTAGGAAAGCATCCCGGATGGATGCTTCCAATCTAATAAGATGGTCCAAAGTGGACCGGTTCCTTCGGAAGCCGCACTGGATTCTGGAGAGAAGGTCGTTTGATTCTAAGTACCATATTAAACGGGAATTAACCATTCTCTCCAGGATTTTGCACAGACAGCTAGTCAGAGCAATAGGACGATAATTGGTGGTGACCTTTGGATCCTTTCCTGGCTTAGGAAAGGCAAGAACGATTGCCTTTCGCCAGGAGTCCGGAAACTGCCCTTCAGTAAAGATTCTGTTATACAGAAGGAGCAGACAATCCATAGATTTTGGTGAAAGATGCTTAATCATTTCATAATGGATGCCATCTGGTCCAACGGCACTTGCTTTGGAAAGAGCGAGGGCTCTTTTCAATTCCAGAATAGTGAAATCCCCGTTGTAGGGATAAATGCAGTTAGTTTTAAAGTTAAGTGCCTGTTTTTCGATTTTATATTTCAGGACCAGGAACTCTGGGGAATACGAAGATGTTGCAGAGATGTTAGAGAATGTTTCCCCAAGAGCATTGGCTATTGCAGTTGGATCTGCAATAGCGCATCCATTATAATCTAGGATTGCAGAAGGTTGGGAGGTATATTTTCCCTTCATTTTCTGGATTTTATCCCAGACTACCTTAGAGTTGGTAGACTGGTTAACAGATGATGTAAAACGGATCCACGATTCCTTTTGACTCTGACGACGGATGTAGCGTGCTTTGGCTCGTGCACGTTTGAAGGCTATAAGGTTGTTCGTGGTAGGATATCGGCGAAATATCCCCCACGCTTTGTTTTGAGCCTTTTTTGCTGCTGTGCATTGTGAATTCCACCAAGGTTTAGGAAATGGTGGGAACCGGGCTGATGTTTTTGGGACAGCATTAGCAGCTGCTTGGACAACAGTTTCTGTGATGTACTTAACTGCATCATTGATAGGCTCTTGACTGACTGTACTAAGATCAAAATTTGCCTGATGTTGGAAGGCAGTCCAGTCAGCCTGATCAATCTTCCACCGCGGTAGCCTGAAGGGAAGACATGGTCTCCCACTGTGTAGCAAGGTTATCACGGGGAAGTGATCACTACCGTATGGATTCTCCTCCACTTCCCAGGTGAGTGAAGGGAGTAGAGAAGGGGAGCAGATAGAGAGATCAATGGCAGAAAAAGTACGGGTAGGCATGTGGAAAAAGGTGTTTGTTCCAGTATTTAGAAGGGAAAGGTCATTGTCATTGAGCATATGCTCTATGACTCGTCCCCTTCCATTGATGTTAGCACTACCCCACAGGGTGTTATGTCCATTAAAATCCCCAAGAAGTAAGAAAGGGGGAGGCAGCTGCGTTAGAAGATCATCAAGGTCTGCCTGGGAGATGTCAGTCCCAGGTGGCAAATAAATAGAGCATACAGTTAATAAGAATCCCACTGAAAGGCGAATTGCAACAGCCTCTATGCTGGTTGTAATTAGCAAGGGCTGCACTGGGGTCTGGTTACCCACCAGGATAGCCACTCCCCCATGTACAGAGCCATCCGCAATTCTATCCTTTCGAAAAACTGTGATGTTGTGCATGGTGGGATCATCATTTGCCTTTAGATATGTCTCCTGCAAGCAAAAGCAAACTGGCTCGTGCTTTTGCAGGAGGGCCTTGATGTCATCTATATTTCGCCGGAATCCACGACAATTCCATTGTAGGAATTTAGCCATTATTTTGGCTTGGTGGGTCCATCAGGCGGCTTCCGAGGTGCTGAGGGCTTACTTTTATCAGTCTTGGATTTATCTTTTTTGGGGAAGAATGGACGCTGTCCCGTGTCCATTTCCTCCTCCGCAAAGAGTTCCAAGACTGAATCTTCGGGTACCTCCTTCTGCTCGACATCCATCTTTTCTTGGATACTAGGAGGGACTTCCCCTTTCGTATTCTTTTCTTTCATAATTACCTTTGGAACTTGTGGAGCATTAGGAGGTACCGATATAGGAGTGGCAGCTGATTGGTCCTTTTGTGCAGGTTTTTGAGAGCTTAAGAGATACCGCGCGATGGGAGTGAAAGACTCCTTTGGAGGAACGGTCATGTCCGTCTGAGTTCCGACGGAACATCTCCCTGCTACCTTCTGGGCGTAGGTAGGTTTGTTGATATTCAGGGGTTTGACCGATTTCCTTGCCTCCTGGTATGATATGTTAAGCTCTGCCTTCAGCCGTTGAATCTCTTTTTCTTCTTTCCACCTCTGGCATGCTCGTGAGTAGGCCGGGTGTTCGCCCTCACAATTAATACAGGTGGGTTTTGCGGCTGAACATGCTGATGTTTCGTGGTCCTTTGCACCGCATCGAGCGCATGCAAGGACTCCACGGCAGGCCATTTGGGAATGTCCATACTTTTGGCATTTAAAACACCGTAAAGGATTTGGTATGTATGGACGCACTGAACAGTTGATATATCCAGCTTTAATCTCATCAGGAGGTTTAGGAGTGTTAAAAGTCAGGATAACGCTCCTGGTTTTAACAATTTTTCCATCCCTTCGCGCAGTGATTCTCTTGACGGCAATGACTCCCTGTGGTTTTAATTCGGAGCAGATTTCCTCCTCGTATACGTCGAGAAGGTCCCACTCCGAAATGACACCTCTAGATGAATTGAGTGTTCTGTGTGGTGTCACTGTTATAGGGATTCCTCCGATTGATGTTGTTCGGAGTAGGTGTTCTGATTGCCTGTCATTTTTAGTTTCAATTAAGAGGTCTCCAGAACGGAGCCTCTTAACTGACTTAGGTGAACCTGCTAACCCATCCAACCCTTTTTGGATAAAGAAGGGTGACATTTTTCCAATCGGTTTTTCACTTGTTGAGTGCATGATTAAGAACCGAGGGATTGGCCCTGATGTTACTTCGGTTCGCTGCCTCTTTTTAGCAATACTGCTCTCTGTATCTGTGTCAATGTTTTCTGATAGGGACCGGGTTGGGGCCCCTGAAGGAGTATGTTTATGAGGATTCATAGAGATTTATAAATTTTTCAGTGCCCGGGCTCCCCACCCACCACGGAGCCCAAAGGGACGCCCACTACCCGGCATGCAATAAATGCGCTCGGGAGTGGGACGCCAGGGCTACCCAGACACTATACCCGCACCGCCGCCAGCCTGAATCCTGTCCCTCGGACCATGAGGGTAGGGGCGTGGCATTGACACGGTTGACCCTCGCAGGCGAACCTACTAGCCGATTGATCCTAGCCGGGCCTTCCAGGACCACCCGTCTTGTCGAAGCAGGGGCCAAAGTGGTGTATTGAAGCTGGGCCCCTCAACCACCAGGATCCCCCTTTCCGAGTTTCCACGGGTCGCAGCGCACGGCAAACACGCCGGATTCCATTGATGTAAGCCCGGAACCTAGGCTGTGGGCGTTGGATCCCAGTGACGCTAGTCTGGAAGTCCAGCAGCGTCACTGGGAGGTCCCCTCACCACGTACAGGTGCCCACGTCGAGGGGCTTGGTTTCGTGGATTCCTTTGAATTGCGGTAGCAAACTTGATTCTACTGTTGCAATAGGCAGGGCACTCATACATGAGATGCCCCCAGGACTCTTCTTCTCCACAATGGCACCGCGGGTCTCTTTCAATCCCCATAGCTGTGAGTTTCTGACGGAAGGGGCCGTGTCCAGTGATAATAAACGTCATGTGCAGACCAGGTGAGAACCAGGGAGGGGCTATTGGGTGAGTATGGTTTATAGTTGGGAGGAATCGCCTCGTGATGTCTCCTTTCTGCGTGGTTTCCCAGCTCTGTTGCCATATCGCTTGTAGGTGTTGGGTGATTCTCCTCTTCTCTATCTTGGGGTCATTTGCAAGATCCAGCTGGAGATTTACTATTTCAGCTGGTGTTCCTTTCCTAAGGTGGTAATATAGGCCTCGCCTGACTACTTCTAGGTAGAGTGGCTGACAACCTGTTAGAACTTGCAAGGCAGGGGTGCTAACAGTGCGGCACGCCCTACTAATTGATAGCAGCATGAACCTTTGAATTGTATCCAGCTTCTGTTTGTTTTTTGTTAGTGTAGCTTGTCTATACCAGGTGGAGGCACCATAGCAAACAATCGGGACAAATACTGCTTTGTATATGAGGGTCAGAGCTCTGTGCTTCAAGCCCCAGTCGGATCTGCTCACCCTCCTGATCATGGCGGCATACTTCCGGATTTTGGTGGCTAGATATTTCAGGTGGTTATGGAAAGTAAGACCAGAGTCAATGTAAATACCTAAGTATTTAACCTCTGTGTACAGTCGGATGGGGGTGAAGTTTAATTTCATCGTAGGTGGTCTTCTAATTTGTAGTCTGCCCTTGAGGAGAATGGATTTTGTTTTTTCTGCCGAGATGGTAAGGTTGTGCAAGGCTGCCCAGTTCTGAAGCTTCACAAGCGCCGCATTTGCAATAATTTCCAAGGACGACCTAGTGTCCGCACGCACCAACAGGACAAGGTCGTCCGCAAAGGCCAAGGGCTCAGCCCCCCCAAGGTCCAAGCCCAGGAACTCGTCCAAGACAATAGACCAGAGGAACGGGTTGAGAGAAGTCATTTTCATTGTTATTTGTGTTGGATGGTTAGTTGATTGAGGATTTTTTTTTTTTTATCGCATCAGCATCTATGGCCATAGTGCGCCATACAAATGGTAAGTATGGATGCTATTTCTTGCAGGTATGGATAATTTCATAACTAGGACTATAAAATTATTATTATTCTTTTTTTTTCATTAGCTAAAGGAGGTGATATATATTAATAATTTTGAGAAAAGTAATGATGTTTGAGACATTTATTTTATTATCCAAAGTTGGAGCAAGTGTAAGAGGGTCTTTCGTTATGTCAGTAGTGAAAAGCATCTGGCGTTTTTTTGCATATTTTGTGCATTCGACAAAGATATGTTTGTTGTTGTTATTTGGTTTTTAGGAGCATTAGCAACTAAGGCCATATTGCTCCGGGAATATGCGGTGGTCATTCCCTGACCTTTCCGCATCCTCCGTATTTGGTGGTGACGGGCTCGAACCCCGGTCTAATCAAGAAGCGTGTGCTATGCACTGCTGCTCCTTCCCACCTGGCTACGGAGGCGCCCCGACAAAGATATGTTTCACGGAAAGTGTAGTGTTACAGTGATGACACTGAGGGGGGGGGGTCTCCCCTCTTAAGAGATAACAATGAGTAATGTTAGTGTGGCCTATTCTCAAGCGAGCTAATATTACCCCCTGCTGTCGAATTGAACTGAAGCTTGAAGGCCATCCCTCAAGCTTTGGTTTAATACTTCGAAGCTTATTGTTAAGCTGTTTCTGCCATGATAATTGCCACTGGCACATGCATTTTTCCTGGATTATTGGTGTATAGTCTTCATGAGAGATTTTCCACTTGTTGTCGGGTGGTAGGTTAGCCGATTTGGCAGCATTGTCCTGTGGTTCATTTCCAGGAATTGCCATATGTCCTGGGACCCAGCAGAAGCGTATGTTTCTCCCAAGTTCTAATAATGTATGCAAAGAGGTGATTATTTCTTTTACAACTGGGTGAGTGGTGTTCATGGTGTTTTTCAGTGCTTGAAGTGCACTTAAAGACTCTGAGAAAATCATGCTGTTTTGAAAATCGGAGGACTCATTGTAATTCAGTGCAACCTGAATTGCTATTAGTTCGGCTGAGAATATACTGAACTTACATGACAAGTGATATGCTAATGCGATGTTTGGGAAAACTTCTGCGATTCCAACGTGGGCATCGTTCTTTGATCCATCAGTATGTATTATGACGAAGTTGGGAGACTGGTCCACTGCTGCATGGTATAGTTGCAAGAAATTTTTCCTATGTAAAGTAGATTTATTCCATTCATGAATTTGTAAGTCGCATGAAGGTGGAGTGATGTTCCAAGGAGCAAGAGAGAATGGGAGGGTATGCGCCACATTGTCTAAGGTTAAATTTAGTTCTTCTAAGAGGTGTTTTATTCTCATACCCAAACGACGATTTGCAGAAGGACGGTTTTGTGTCTAGTCTTGAACTCAATGTCTTTAGAGACATTAAGCTCAAGAGAGACAAAGATGAATAACAACATACATATTTTTATCCATCTTTGCTCCTTTCAGTCCTGGGAGAGTAGATTTCTTCTCCCAGGTTACTGGCCCCGCCACCAAGCGGTGTAAAAGTTAGTATTAGTCTAAGGGAAAAAAAAGAGAAGAAATACGTTTTTCCTTTCTGAAACTTGCTTACTGTTTGTAAGACTAAGTTGCCTATTAATTAATAGAAAAGTAAGAAAACTTTTACAACTGAGACAAAACTATATCTTTGAGAAAACGTTCGAGAAATCACTCAGAGAATCGCTTGATCATTATAAAGCTTGTCACCCGAGGCTGCAGTTCCTGGTGCTGCCTTTGGTGTGAATTTATAATCTATTGATTATCTGCTGTGCAGTTGGCGCTGTGAGTTTCTTTGGGTTAATTGTGCTTCTACTGATCATGGATACATTATGTGTTTTTAATGGTGTCTGGTTTCTGAAGTTGCTTGGAGGCCTTTTCAGATGACAGTGCTTTTAGTAGCAATAGAGCTGACTACAAATGACTTTTTTCTGTGAAAGTAGCATCTGAATTTGTACAACATCTAATGTTTTCTGATCTAAAAGTTTTGTGCTCTGCAATGGTGATCTGCCCCTGGAGTCATCTGGCTGTGTTTCTTGTTTTCGCAATGGTGAGCTGAACATTAGTACTGGCTAATTCTGTATTGTCTGTTGGCAGTACAGTATTTAAAGAGATCTTGAGAGAGTGTCCTGGTCATCATTGGGTGGTGACTGTGCCTCCTCTCTAGCTTGGTTCGTTTCAGGAGAATGAGGGGCTCCAGTGGAGCGGTGGACTATCCCGGCGATCCTGCCAGTCTGTGTTGGCTGGCTGGCTGCTGTCTGTGATTTAACTCAATTGACGTAGTGTGCAGGTTCTGCAATTTAGTCAACAAGCTGTTCGTGCTATATCAATGGGACCTCTGATCCTGAATTTGGTCTAAATTAAAAGTGTGTTTGAGTCTCTGCTAGTCGTCATGGCAGAGCCACATCTTTAGGTATTAACAGCAGCTTGTACGTCTAGGTGACTCCAGTATTCTTTTTATATTGACTTCGACACTTGATGTGACATTACTACTGTGACTGATAGTCGAACATTAATGCTGGCTGTACTTATGTTTTCACATGTTTAATGACTTTGACATCTGATTGACTTTGTAGCTTACAGTGGCTACAAGTGGAGCTCTAATTCTGTTTGTTCCTATATTTATTTATTCATTTAACAAGTATGGGGCATCTGTATTTTATCATTACGTTGTCTATGAACTGCAGATAGTAGATCCCTGGCCGGCTTCCTGTGCCATGGATGGTAACAAGCTAGGGGCAGTCAATTCCTTTGGCTGGGCGAAGTGCCCAGTTCCACAACGCTAACAACATAACCCAACACTACACTACGATACACTCACTTACTTCATTGATTGGCTTTTAGCTGTGCGGTGGCACAGAGGAGTTCCCAAGGTGTGGTCGGGGCCGCATGACCCAATAAATAAATAAAAAAAGTTACACAGATGGCATCGATCCTAGAAATCTCCTAAAACGATCATATTGCTCTCTTCTAATATTAAAGCTGCATTTATTTTTGCTATTATGTATACTGTTCTGAACTATGAAATTGATTCTGTGAGAATAAATGAAAACATCACAGTAATGACCTCATTCTCTCATGTCATTATATACGTTTTAATATTTTGCAGGTTTTTGTTACGTGTGTGATTGTGCTAGAGCTTTCTTTGACAGTAATAGGACATCATCGTCCAGACTGCAAAGATGGAATATGCAATGCGGTCTTCACTCAACAAAACTGCTCTGGGACTATACAAACAGGATCCGGAACCGATTTCCCAGGTTGTTGTAATAAATGCATCGTCGGTAAGTACCGTATTCGCTTTTCATCAATGATACGTCTAAAATTCTGTCCAATATTTTTTATTAGTGCTGTTCCTTTGGTCTCAATGAAATATATCATTAATTTATGAAAGAATTTACGCTTTTTTAAAAACAGTGTCATGTTTTTATTATATAAGAACGAATCATATAATTTATGCTGTATTTTATAACTGTACACTTTGCCTTTGCATATTTTTGTATAAGTTTAAAAGCACGTGTTAATTTTAATATATTATAATTAGGACATTGTTGAAATAAAATAAAATTAAATAATAAATCATATGTATATGTATTGAATAAAAATATGAAATTTATTATACACAATTGGAAAATATGGATGAATCTTTGTTTAGTACCCATGGTCACCAAAATCTTAAAATCTGTCTCTGTACGACATTTTAAAAACAGGATTTACTTCTAGAAAAGTTGTCCCAGCATCGCAACGCAAGGCAACTCAGAAGGAAAGAAATAGGAAGAATAAAGCAATCCACTTTTCACGCTGAAGATGCATCATCCACTATTAAAACCAGTTGAGCAGTTGGACAAAGAAATACAACTCTTCTTCGTCTTTCATTTCCATTCTACGCAGAATCTCTTTAACAGCTCTCAGCACTATAGAACTGATACTCCTAAATATTGTAGCATTTTATATCATTTTATAAACAGCGTATAATGAATTGATAATTTGTATAATTTTTTTATTGTTCAGGTGTAGGAGAAAATTGCATGCCACCGCCCCCATCTGGCCATCATGGACCGCCCCCACCTGGCCATCATGGACCACCTCCTCCTGCCGGTAAAAACGGACCTCCACCGCCCCCACCTGACGGTGAAAATGGACCAGGTGGATCCCCTCCAAAGGGTATTTACGAATGTAGCGAAGGTTTGAAGTGTATTAAAAGAAAATGCGAAAACCAAAATGCAAAATGAAAATTTGGTTCTCCTGTCGAACCATATTAATAAGCTGATAAGCGATTCTGATTTATTGAAGATCCTCAGTTGTTTGTATGCAAAAACAAAAAGTGTAGAGCAATTTATTAATCAGAGAATAAATCAAATAGAATTATTTTCAGTTTCTGTGACGTGATATTCTTAATGTTTTCATTATATTTCATATATTTATTTATCTTTTTATCCGTCACATAAACAACACGGGGGGTTAGACACGAAAACTACGTTTGATGATGTAATATGTAGACAAGAAGAACAAAATACATTACAGAAAATATAAAACAAAGAAATACATATGCAATGTTGGCTGTTTTGGGTTTTATTGGCGCGTTAGCAATTAACTAGGTTATTGACCTAACGAATTATGTTACTATGTCAAAATATGCAACAATATAGATATAAAAAGGTTGTTGTTATTTGATAGCTTTTAGAGCATTTGCAATTAAGGCATCAATGCGCTTAGCTTAGGTTAGGACAATTTCACATTTCTACATGTTTCTCTTGTCTTGATGTATTTTATAAGAATACCAAGATTCTGCTTTATAAGTAGCTTTTACGCAAATGGTATACTATTAATTTTATATGCTTTGGAAGTATCCAATTAACTTGAAAAAGAAGAAAACGGCCTCATCTATAATTGTTTTAAGCGTTAGGTTGTTTTGTGGATTCATTATAGCTTGAAAAATCCTTAGACGTTTCCTATTAAATTTTGGCCAGTTCACAGATCCAACATACACAGTGTTCGCAATGGACACTGTGTATGTTGGATCGGAAACTAATAGACTTTGTTCAAAGTGTTTGTTTAGTTACAAGAAGTATGTTGTTAGTCTGTCCTTTCCAGTGTCGTTGCCATTATTTTGTAATGCTTTGGTGGATTAAGGACTTGTAATTTGTATATGGTATTGAGTGAAAGGCATAGTTAGAGGTGGAAGCTCTCAGCTGACGGATATGGTGTGGGAATGTCAGCTTTGATCAAAGATTTTGTTTCTGGTACCACAGGAATTGGATTTTGCCCAAGTCTGAGTTCCGGGTCAGAATGTAGATTCCGTTTGCGGCAGAAACGCACACAAACGGTCTTTTGAGCAGAAAACCAGAACCCATTGGCTAAAGCCCAGGAACTAAGGTGGTTGACTGCTTGTTGCAATTGTCATTCAATAACTCTCATGCTACAGGAGTGAAAAAAAATACTAAAATCATCTACATACAAGGCACTATTTAGTGAAGGAGGAGCTGTTTTGTAATGGAGTTACGGTAACTCTGACTGCAAACAGCATAACACTGAGGACAGAGACTTGGGGAACTCCTTCCTCTTGACAAAAGAAAAGCGGGACACACTGGATTTTAGACGAACCTGGAAGAGTCGTTTTGATAACAAATTTCTGACAAAAGTAGAAAAATGACCGCTAAGATCAGAAGAATAGAGGTCTTTTAAAACACCATACCTTCAGGTTGTGTCATAAGCTTTTTCCATGTCAAAGAAAACTGATACCAAGTGCTCACGCTTTATAAAGGCATCGCGAATTGCTGTTTCCAATCGGATTAAATGGTCCAGAGTGGACCGATTCCTTCGGAAGCCGCACTGGATCTTGTTCAAATGGTCATTTGCCTCAAGTTAATATACAAGGCTGGCATTCACCATTTTTTCCAAAACTTTACAGAATATGAGGTTTCAGCAGATATACTGGAGAATACTTCTCCTAGAGCGTTGGCAATACCAGTTGGGTCTGCTAATTTTTTTTTTTTTTTTTTTTTGGTAGTTGTTGGCGAATTGGCTTCTGTGGCCGTAATGCACCTCCAAAGGTTTTTGCACTACTTTGATCCAAGCCCGAGGCGGGATTCGAACCCGCGACCTTTGGGTTGCCAGGCAGGCGCTTTACCCACCCGGCTAGCCCGGTCGGCGGCTGCTAATGTACAACCATTATGTTGTAACATAGATGAGGGAACTGATGTGCATTTACCCTTAATCTTCCGAATTTTATCACAGACTACTTTTTTTTTTTTTTTTTAAGGTCCTAGCCACTGAAATCTCAGGAAATTAGGTGGCAGGATCTGCCAGAGTAAATATTAGTCGACTGGTGTTTCCTGGTCTGCCTCCACGTCGCTAAAGTGGGGAAACGTTGGGCCTCAATAGGGGTCCAGCGGCTAAATGACCAGATGAACAACGGTACACGACACTACACATGTACAATATCCATACACTTTTGAATCTCTGGCATTTCCAGTAAACTGGCACACCCATCACAATGCAAGCAATGTGGAGATGGGGGAAACCCCTGGTGCCGCTTGACACCAAACACACTTCACACTTTACTACTTTGGCACGAAATACCACCTTCCTCTTTACAGGACACGGCCCGTTTAAAGCTAAACTTCACCAACTTGGCATCATTGATAATGCGGACTGTCCCTGTGGCAACCCGGAGTCCTGGAAACACTTAAAGTTTGAGTGCGATTTGTATGATGACCTACGACTACGCCTAATAACGGCAATACAGTATATCCCAGACAACCAAGAACCTAGACTGTTAGATACTCAAGAGGACTACAAGCACTCAGTCAATATGCCCAGGATCTATTTTCTAGAAGGAAAACAATGATAGAAATATACCAAAGGCAACCCGACTAGAAAGAATGCAGGAGGTCAAACAAGTAAAAAAAAAACAAACAAAAAAACCTCAGTATACCACAGAAAGACAAGACTTTAGGATGATTTGGATGACCTACTGTCGACACAAAACTGCACTCCCTTGTGCGGTTTTTTTTTAATCGGGAGGGGGAGAGGGTATTTGCTCTTCTCCTCTCCTCGCCTCCCCATATTTTCACTGTCGTGGGGCATGGGCATGCCCCACTGAAAATGGGGGACCACCTTCCTATCCGACCCCCTCTTCCTATTTCATCCCCCCGTCTACACCCTCCCTCCCATTACTTTCTCTTGTACAGCGACTGCCCCACATGTCCAAATTTAAATCACATCAAATTCTGCCCGACCTTTTAGGCCCTCTAGAAATAGTTCTTTGAGCGTAAAACCCCACGCAGCGCTTTCTAAATGCAATTTTACTTAAATCAACAGCGATAACTCCAACCTTTATTTTAGGTCCTAGCCTTCAAAATCCCAGGAAAGTAAGTGGCAGGACCTGCTAGAGTATAATTAGTCTCTTGGTACACCCGGCCGGCGTCCCCGTCGCTAGGTATGGTAACGCCGGGTCCCACTGGGGGCCCGGCGGCCAACAGGCCGGATGAACAATGGGCATAACAAACTACATACCACATGACCCATACATTATTTTTTAAACCTCTGGCATAGACAGGGTACTGTCACTCGATACATAGAACACACGCGGAGATGGGAGAAATCCCTGGAGCCGTCAGACCCTCAACATACTTTTTTTTTTTTTTTTTTTTTTTTTTTTATGGAAACCCCAAACACGAAAGGTATCAAAACCTATAGTACTTAGTACGTGCATGGGTTGAAGGAGAAGTATGGGGGGAGAGGGATGCAGGAAACTTTGCTCTAGAGACTAAACATGGGTTTCACCACTTCAAGTCTCCAATAAGCAAAGTGGTGGTATTGCACCAGTCGATGAGAGTCATCTACCACGTAGAAACTATACTACTTTGGCACTAGTCATTTGGTTAATTGAGGATGTAAACTTGATTAGCATTCCTTTTGGCTCTGTCAGCGTATAAATCGCGCTTTGGCACGGGCACGTTTAAAGGCTATAAGATTTTCGGTGGTGGGATAACGTCGGAATTTTCTCCATGCTCGATTTTGTGATTTTGTAACTTCTTGTTTCTTTACACTCTTGGTTCCACCATGGCTTTGAAAAACGTGGAAATCGGGAGGATGTTTTTGGAATTGCAATTGCCGCTCCATGGATAATACACTCTGTGAAATAATTCACACTGCTTCATCAATTGATCCCTTTTGAATTTGTACGGGATCAAATTCCGTAAGCGGTGAAACTGTATTCCAGTCTGCTTGATCATACTTCCACCGTGGAATTCTAAATGGATGACAAGGTTGTCCGTCCACTATAAGAGATATTACGGGGAAGTGATCGCTACCATAAGGAATCTGTTCCACTTCCCAGGAAAGCATAGGTAGTAGAGAAGGTGAGCAGATGGAGAGATGGGTGGCAGAGAAAGTACGGGTAGGCATATGGTAATAGGTGTTGATCCCCATATTTAATAAGGAACAGGGTACTATGTCCATTAAAGTCTTCAAGAAGTAAAAAAGGAGAGGGCAATTGCTTAATAAGATCGTCGAGATCTACCTGGGAAATGTGTGTCCCAGGAGGCAAATATACAGGGTGATTCACCAGTGCGACAAACTTGCAGGAGGTGTAGGGGGCACAAAGACGAATCGGAATCACATAGCATTGTAGGGTCCGAAATGCCTTCGTCATGCGGTAGAGGACGTTGAACGGGAGGTCGCGTGAACAGCGATCCCGCTGGAAGTCAGCATTTGCGAACCGGTTCCCGAGGCAGTAGGATGGACGAGTATTCAAACGTTGAACTGGCCGACATGCAACTCGCGCGCCGCTCTGCGCTTGTACCAGAAACGTTTCCCGCACAGGCATGCTCCTGATCATACGATTTGCGCACAGAAGGTTACGTGACACTGGTTGTTTCACGAGAGGTACCATGAATCGAGAGCGAACGACGAGGACGCCAGACAATGAGAAGAATGTCCTGCGTCTTGCAGAAGACAATCTGAGTACGAGTACTCGAGCGATAGGCCAACGATTGGGTATTTCCCAATCCACTGTATGGAGGATACTGTCAACAAACCAAATGAGTTCATACCATCTGCAACGCGTCCAATCATTGGAGCCTGCGGATTATCCACTCCGGAGGACTTTTGCTACTTGGTTTCTTCAACAGAAACGGTTCGCAAATGCTGACTTCCAGCGAGATCGCTATTCATGCGACCTCCCATTCAACGTCCTCTACCGCATGACGAAGACATTTCGGACCCTGCAATGCTATGTGATTCCGATTCGTCTTTGTGCTCCCTACACCTCCTGCAAGTTTGTCGCACTGGTAGTGAATCACTCTCTATAGAACATATTGTAAGAAAAGACCCTATTGCTAAGCGAATGGCTACTGCTTCTAAGTTAGTGTTTAATTGAACTTGTGAAAAAGCGGTATGGTTTCCCACGAGGATTTTGACTCCTCCATGGGCCGGGCCATCCCCATTTCTCTCTTTACGGATAACAGTAAAATTTCGCAAGATGGGGTCATAAGTACGTTTCTTGCAGACAAAAGCAAACAGATTCGCATTTGCGCATTAGCATTTTGACATCCTCCATATTTCGTCGGAATCCACGACAATTCCATTGCAATAATTTAACCATTATTGCTTGACGTTAGTGGAACCACTGGCTGACTTCCGAAGTGATACGGGTTTTGATTGGCACGCTTTGGATTTTACTCTGCCTTTAGGAAATTGAGGGCGCCCAGTATCCATTTATTTCTCAGGATGAAGATTCAGAATAGATTCTTCAACACTTTCCTCTTCTTCATTTACCTCCATTACTTCCTGTACCTAACTAGTAACAGGCGGGGTTTTAGGTGGAGGAGATTTTTCATTAGATGCTACTTCCTTGGTTGGTATTGCGACGGGAGTAGAGTTGTTTAATATGTTCAAGGAAAGTTAGTTTCTCATCCAAGAGAAGCCTTAAGAATCTTATGCTTAATGCTGCTGGGTTCGTATGTCTGTCAAATATCAATTAATAAATAATAAAAGAAATTTTCTGTTTATACTCCGGGACGTCCAAATGATCAGAGGAATTCACAAGATAGACAGAATACAAGCAACAGCACCGTATTCAGCAGTCACGGGCTTGAACCCCGGTCACTCAAGGCACGTGTACTTATGCACTCGCTCGCCTGACCACTAGGCTATGAGGGTGTGGGTTTCGTTTTTTACAGAAGTGTGTACGTGCAGTGTTTTGTGTAGAAACCTGGAAACCATTTGTTTGTGCCGTGCCCATATGATTATTGTACACTTCGCATATTCTGAGAGTGATAGGAAATACTGAAATCGTCACCATATAAAGTGGAAACCAATAGTTCTTGGTATACGTTCAGTAATGGTATTTATTTCACAGAAAACAGGGTAGCGGTAAGCACAGACCCTGGGGCACGCCTTCTTCTTGGGTGAAAGCTTTTGAAAGGACCATTGTTGTTGTTTTGTATTTTATTGGCGCATCGGTGACTAAGGCTTCAATGCACCAAAACCAGTTCACATAAAAAAGCCGATTAATATTTCAGTTGCAATAAATAAATATTGCAAAAATATTTAAACTAAAAACAGCTGATAAATTGACATTGTCAGATAAAATCTAACTGAGTGTATAAGGCTCAGTCAGATGGCTAAAAGCAATAAGAATCCCACAAGGTGGTTCTCTCTCAGCTCTGCTATTCGCTGCAATATTCATTCCACTTATGGACCAAGTTCCAGAGTTCTTGTCGTGTGCTGATGATATTGTGTGTTACTTGCCATGCAAACGCAAGGTTGTTGATCCACAAGAAAGACAAACCTTCTCAGAAACTTTAAACAACTACCTTAATACTTTCTGCCAATTTTTTTGGTCTTTCAGTGAATCCCCAGAAGTCAAGCTATCGTATCTTATCTTTTCTCCAAGTCGCATGACGTCCGCTGATACCTTACTTGCGGAATTAGCAGGAAAGGTTCTGACTCCCACAGACAGTGTCAAGTTCCTAGGGTTAATCCTGGACGCGAATCTCACTTTTAAACAACAAATCCAAGCCCAGAATTCCAAAGCCTTGCGAGGCTTCTGGGGAATGAAAATAGATTTATGCAGAACTCACAATAAACAAACAAATAATCAGGAAATATCTCGAAACGTACTTCAGTTGCGTGATCTCCTATGCCGTGGAAGTTTGGTCGGCCGCACCTCCCACTAGCCTTAAGAAACTATGGGGTCTAGAATTCTGGGTGCTGAAGTTTGCCAACGGGTGGTCTCACAAGATCTACACGACATCCAAATCTGTACTATGCTTCAACCTGCAATACAAGCCCGCAGTCCACATAGTACATGTGCGGAAAATAAAGGCGTTTCTTCATCTGTGTTCATCTAAGCATGATCATATGAATATCTGGAACACTATTGGTTGGCCAGGAAGACACCTCCGCAGTACCCCTTCTTTGTGCTCAAGACTCCAGAGTTTCAATAGACACTTCCCGAATGTGACTTTGGACACTCTCAATTCGCTCCACATCGACTTGGACCTATGGTCGATTGACGAGTCATATCGAGATGACATCTTAGGCTATCTTACTGTAAAGGACAGGTGTCCAGGTGCCGGTCTTAGTATGCCGATGTCATTTTATATTATGCTTAATTTGTAGTCTTGTTTTTATTAAGATTAATTCCCTGTTCAGATATTTTGTCTTTAATGGTTACTTTGTAGCTGAACTTTGCATTTTTGTGATTGGTCACTTGTATGGAGAATGTTTTGTAAGGTTCCTCTAGTTATCTGTGCAGGGAATCAAAAATGTACACCAGTTAATTTAGTAAAGAATTTTATTATTATTAAATATGTAAAAAAGGGTGGATGAGTGATACACATTAAAATAACATTTCATAACAGCTCACAGCAACGTTACAAAGACTCCTTCATCTATGGCAAATTTCAATCAGACACATTTGCAGATCCAAAATCGATGGTAGAAGTCTAACACTTAGTTCCTCCTCAAAATGGGAGAAGCACCTTTTTTTTTTATTTCTTTATTAGTCATTTAAAATTTTTTCCTGTCGGTTTCACGTCATCGGTTTGTGTAATAAGTCTGTGCTCCAATGCGTTCATGCGCCAGATTGCATTATTATTAAAATATCATTAAAAAAGAAATTAAAATGATGCGATAGTAAGATGTAACCTCTCCTTTTTTTTCTTTTATCCCCTCTCCTGAACTTGGATACTGGTTGAGTTTTCCTTAATGTATGACGTCATGATTCATATCATCGTCATTATTAATAAACACAAATGGGGCAGGTATAAATTTGAGACATCAAAACAGGAAATATGGAGGATGTACATCTGTTGTTGTTCTATCAAAGTTGCATTTTGCTAGAGTAGCAGGTGACTGCGAATCAGGTCTTTTACTGGAGGCGAACTTCGAAGCGATAATATGTATGAAATCATTCGAAAAGCACGGCTCTTTTGGAAAACAACATCCATGAAGACCACGGTGAGTAAATAGACCCCTATTTCGCCTGATAACTTTTCTTTATTAATAAGATGTCCATGTGATAACGCCCTGAATTTCTTTTTCTTTTAAAAGTATGTCAAAGAGGAATAATTGTAGAGAAAGAAATGTAGCAGTAAATTTGAGCTTTTGTCTCGTGGGGGAATACAAATTAGTGAGAGTGCGGATTGCTGTTCTGATTGCTTGAACAGAATTGAGTGTTTTTCTGAAATAGTTATTTGTATTAATAAGCGTTTAATTAATAATATTAATAATGCTCCAGCCTCTTGCTCAAACTTTGAAAGTTACTAATTACACCAACTGGTACATCTTGTACGATCACTCTGTTATAAGATGCTGTATGAGGTACCAACAAATACGCAAATGGCTATCTGATGGAGTGGCACCGTACACTAAGTAACTTCTCTTTTTTTAGGAAGTGTTTCTCATTAGTAGTGCAGCATAAAGCAAGTTAGCCTCACAACTCGAGAGATGAATCCTTTTCGTGAGATTTATATAAGGGCTATAAGACAGTAATAAGAATGTCATCAGAGATAAATGGGGTTCTCCGAGAAACACAACACAACTTGCCCTTAATTTCCTTAAGGGGAAGTTATATTTAACCGGGTAAGTTATTCTAGCATAGTTCCCATAAGCTGAAATAGGAAATAATTTCGACATTGTTTATTTGAATTTCAAAAATACGTTTGCCTCAGTCGCTCATGAGAGGCTATATGTATAAGTTGGAACGTCCTGGGATCACAGGTTGTGTTCTAAGATGCAGGGCAAGAAGTAAACAGTTCTGGTTAATCGTTAACCCTTGAGATTAAGGTTAGCAACGAGGTCCCAAGGATCTGTTTTGGGACCACTCACTGTTGTTTTTGATTATCATAAATGACATCGATGAAGGAATAGAGTGCATGATGTCATAATCAAGAAAGTGGTTATTGACCAGCGACAAGCAGAAGCCTTTCAGTGGATAGGCTTCAGGGATAGTCAGAAATTTAATGCAGCAAAACGCAGAATCTTGCACTTGTGCAACAACCCCTAAATTACTTATAATATTAAAAACAAAGGAAGCAAGAGATTTGGAGGTTACTATACGAGAAGTGTGGACAGGCGGCAAGGAAGGCTCATTGTGTGCTATCGAAGAACGAACACTTGCTCGTAGAGTTAAGATCATAATCTCACGGAATAAGGCAATTATAAGAACTGCTCTTGGAACACTGTGTCCACATCTGAAGAAACCTAAAAAACGAAAATGGTCCACATATGGACAACCTGCATGATGAGATATGCAAAAGGGCACCGATATGAAGAAAGAATTGAAATATTTGGGATTTGGAATTTAGTATTAGTAATGGCCACATGGTGCAAGGAAGCCTATGGCTTATGCTGCACCAGCCAAAATAAATAAATAAATGAATAAAATAAATAAATAATTAATTATTTATTTATTTATTTATTTACCCTTAGGTAATTATCCAGCTGACCTTTGAATTTCCCCAGACTACCAGCCTCTACCACCCATGTAGGTAACTTATTCCAGTCATTTATAACTGGCTGGCTAAAATAAAACTTCCTGCAATACAATCTAAACAACTCTTCCCCCGTAACTTGAAATTATGGCCCCTATTTCTAGAATCATTTATAACCGTGAAAATTTCGTCCTTATTTATTTTGCTTATGCCTCTCAGAGACTAAACACCTCAATCAAGTCTCCTCTAAGGTGCTTAGTTTCCAAGCTCTGCATCCCACATATTCGAAGTCTTTCCTGATATGGACGCCCTTTTGCCGATCTCACCAAGGCGAGTTACCCGTCTTTGGACCCTTTCAAGAAGAACAATGTCTTTCTTTAGGTGCGGTCTCCATATTTGAACACAGTATTCCAAGTAAATTTAGCAAACAAACACCTTAGGGGCACTTGATTGAGACGCATAAGGCTCTAAGAGGGGCTCATAAAATGAATGAAGAGAATATTTTCACTTTTGTAAGTGATTCCAGAACTACAACACACAAATTTAAATTCCAAAGAAAGAGTTACATACTGGATTGTGTGAAGTTTTAGTTTAGCCAGCGTGTTGTAATTACTGGAATAAGTTAACTCCGTGGGTTGTTGAAGCAGACAGCTTGAGGAAATTCAAAGATCATTCTTTCCTACGTAAGAAGGGAAACATAAGGCTGTTTATTTTCTTTTTATTCATTTCATATTTTTTTATTTATTATTATTATAATACTTTTTTGGAAAGCGCAGGAAAAGCCGGTGGCATTCTATCACTATGTGGGTAAGGTAATACTAATTTTAAGAAACCCCTACAGGCGTAGGTGATCTTACCATAGTTTTTATTAGCGTATTGGGGCAACTTCGATTAGTATCCGAGCCACTCCTTGTTGCGTGTTCAGTTCCCGTATTGTAAACTAGTTTTCCCGTAAACAGTGCTTCAATAGGTAAGCACTTTTTCTATAAGAAATCTCGAAAGTTAACTATTGGAAGAACTCTAAATGTAAATCCGAAAACATTCCACATTTTACGCAATAATTTCTTGTGCGGGTGGGTCGTATCAAGAGTTTTACTGAAATCTGGTTGCATTAAAATGTTTTATGGCCTCATCGTGGCAATGAACCAGATTGTTCAGGAAAGAGCTTCGTTTGATGAAACCATGCTGTAATCCTTTCTGTTTGCTGTTGTGAAAAGATTGATGAAAGAAGGGCAACCAAGACCAAAACGTATCTTTTAATCATTTATTTTATTGCCATGTGATTTTCAACCAGGACTGACAAGTGAATCCTGGTGACAAGTCAACCGACTTCGCACCAAGATTCAAGGTTGACTATTGGCATGCATGTCACCAGCACCATGGCTGGTTAAATTCCGGCATAGATCTGTAGTCGCCAAGAAAGAGGAAAAGTTCTTAATTTGCTTGCTTTATCTCCGAGAGGATGGTGTATATTTAGAAGGAGAAAGAGTTTGTAAGAATGAGACAATTGAGTACTGGAATTAGTCAATTAAAATGTACGGTACTATTGTATTAAATCTGTTAGTCGTCTCTGCTGCTACTGCGTAACCTCCACTATATCAAGGTCTGCATTATTTGATGATTTGCTTGTTCCGACTGATCTTTTGAGGAAATTATTTTATGTCTGGTCTATTTCTCCCTCTTAGAGAAAACAGGGAGGGTTTTATAAATGCCATCTTCTGCACAGAGCATCAGTAGTGTATAATTTTCATCCGTTCGATCATCTATTTCCACACTGGTGGAAAAATGCCCTTTTTTTGCCATTAATGACAGCATGCTTTTTTTGGTTGGTTTCTGTGAGGTTGTCCATTTGTCAGGTACTACGGTTCTCGGGCTGTTAGTCTTCTCATTAACTGTGTTTGGACATTTAACTGTCTTGTTGGAAGGATGTGTCCAGGTGCAACAGAGACATTCGGAGAAACTGAGACATCTGTTTGGACAGCAACTGTTCTGTGGGCTTTGATAGTTATTGCATAGGAGCACGCAGGCGTACTTGATTTCTTTTTGGCTTCGAGATATATTACTTTATTCTCAAATTCATATATATTTTTTAAATTTCCATAATTCTCACTCTTAAAAAAGGAGGTTTCTTTGCAGTTTAGAAAGACAGGGGAAGGCAGCAGTACACTTCGGTTGGCTATATTTTAGAAGCTCGGTGAGGACAGACCTTGTCACCAAATTACTCACGGTGCCTCCCCTAACAGAAATTAATCATAGTGCTAATGTAAGATTTATAAAGTCGGATCCCCACAAAACGCTTCATGGATTTATACCAGTATGAATTTTAACCCAAACATCAAAATATCTTAACTCAGCCCACCTGAAGTTCAGAACTCATGTATACACGTGCTTCCTAAGTTAAATATATATCCAAACTTGTACATATGCATAAAAATATGTTATTTTATTCGGTGAGAGAGAGAAGCTCATGACTTTGTAATATGCTTAAAAAAAACTTAAAGTACACGAGCTGGCAAAACGCAGTTGAAGAGAAAATTAAGTTTGCTTCGTAATGCATCTATTGTGAAGCAAATCATGACTTGCCACGGTTTCGCACTAAAAATAAACAGAACTGCATCCAAACGAGAGAGGTATGCTTCTGTTTATTTGGAATTCTTCTTAGGAATCAATGCTACAGATTTTTTAAATGGAATATTCGGAGCCTGAGTTAAAAATGATTTATATTTTTAATAGAATTTGAATTTAAGGTACCAATTTGCGGATACAGCAGGTAATATTCCCTCTACCCTTGTTTAAAAGTCGGAAAAGTGAGTGAGTGAACTACATTTAAGTTGTTCAATGCGGAAATGGCGTAGTGGTGGCGTTATAGATGATTGAACGCACGCGGCCACTTAGATGAACTGCGACTAAACGTTTATAAAGTCTGCGCAATGATCTGGTTGAGAAACTCGTGTTTCGAATAAGACAAAAATGAAAGATAAATGAATAAAAGAGCAAGGGGATGCCAAAATGAAATGGGAGAAAAATCAATGGAAAAAACGAATGATAATTTTAGGTTTTCCTCACAGAGCGAGACCAATACCTTCATGGATTGAACAGAATAAATTTAAGATTATGTAAAAGTCTTTAATACGCTGGTCATGAAATTGTACTATTAAAAGTAATCTATTGTGTCATTTCACGGCTTGCGTAGTCGTAAAATGTCATAATAGGTTACCGTAATTCTCCCCAGGCTCGTATCGCACGATCAACTCCGTCACTCGACAGGTGGTAAGCAGCAGCGCGTGTTTTTCCGGTTGGAAGTATTTTTCTGAGTTGATTTTACTCCGACAGTAATCACAACTGCTTTGAGTGCTACCAGTTGTTGCTACACGCTCCTCTTCGACGTACAAACGATTTTTGGCATCGCGATAGCAACCATTTGATTGGCAAGCAACAAGAAACGCCACAAATTGCAGTTAGATCTAACAAAGAATTATTTTTCAGGCATTAAAAGCATTTAAGACCGAAGAATATTCACTTTCTTTTAAGTTTAAGAAAGAAAAAAGGTTAAATGATCAGGAATGATAATTTTAATCATTTCCAGGCAGGTAACCCCTGGCTCCATAAACATTAAATAATAAACAGCAGCCCAGGAAGATGCAGCCATTTTCAGGAGTTGGAGTTGGCTGTCAGCCAACGTTTCTAAAAAGCATAGATGTTTAGCAGCGCAAAGCTTCATTTTAAGTTATCGAAAAGAAATTGAACGTTACTGAGAAGAGCTTAAGATGACTGAAAGGTCATTATGTTTAATAGTCAGGAACAATGATTTGATCCTAGATATGTATAATGTCAAGACTTGAACAAAAAAGTGTATTGAGAGCGCTGTAAAGTACAAAAGCTACAAAGGTTCGATGTTAGGACATTGTTTATATATTTATTATTAATAATAATGAAGTTATATTAGCTTTAATGTCTAAGTTTGCATGTGATACGAAGGTTGGCAAGATAGTTAATCATAGTAATGAGGGAATGCTACTGCAACATGATCTAGACAAATTAGGCAAATGGGTTGAGAAGTGGCAGTTGAAGTTTTTTTTTTTAATATTGACAAATGCCGGGAACTTCACATGGGATGCAGTATATCCAGATTAATGTACCAACTGTGTGGTACCACACTCAGGGCAGTGGAAAATGAAAAGACGGGGTAATTGTGCAGTCAGATATGAGGTTCTCTGAGTAGTATGGAGAGGCTGTCACTAGAGTCACGGAGCTTTATCAATGATATATACGGATTTTTCCAGTAGAGATAAGGAGGTGATTATTAGTATTAGTATTAGTATTAGTAACGGCCGTATGGTGCAAGAAAGCCTATGGCTTATGCTGCACCAGCCAAAAAAAAAAAAAAAAAAAAAAAAAAAAAAATCCGAACAAAACAATGATAAAAACAAAAATTAAATAAATAAATAAATAATAATAATTAATAAATAAATAAAAATAATAAAATGAAATTAAAAATTAAATAAAAAGGAAATTAATCCTATCATCCTATGGGCTTCCCTTACCCGAAAGTACTATCCAGATGACCTTTGAATTTCCCCAAACTGTCGGCCTCTACCACCCATGAAGGCAACTTATTCCAGTAATTTATAACTCGCTGGCTAAAATAAAACTTCCTGCAGTCCAATCTAAACATTTCCCCCCGTAACTTGAATTTATGTCCCCTAGTTCTAGCATCATTTATAATCTTGAAAATTTTGTCCTCATTCATTTTACTGATGCCTCTCAGAGCCTTAAACACCTCAATCAAATCTCCCCTAAGGTGTCTAGTTTCCAAACTCTGCAACCCACATATTCGAAGTCTTTCTTCATACGGACGCCCTTTTGCCGATCTCACCAGGCGAGTTACCCTTCTTTGCACCCTTTCAAGAAGCTCGATGTCTTTCTTTAGGTGCGGTCTCCATACTTGAACACAGTATTCCAAGTGTGGTCTAACATAGGCCTTATATAATGGGATTATCACGTCCCTATCTCTACTTGCAAAAGTTCGATAGATCATCGATAGGACACCATGGGCCTTCCTTGCAACCTGTTTACAATGCTCAGAGAATTTCATGTCTGACCGTATCGTAACACCCAAGTCCCTTTCCTCCAGTACTGGCTTTAGTTGAACTCCACCAAGTGAATAAGTTATTTTGGGATTACTGTTTCCCAGGTGTAATACCTTACACTTTGTTGGATTAAAGCACAGCTGCCATTTTTCTGACCATTCTTGAAGTCTATCTAGGTCTCTCTGAAGAAGCTCAGCTTGACAGTGATCATTAACTACTCTACCAATTTTAACATCATCTGCAAATTTAGACATCACGCCCTCTATCCCTTCATCAATGTCGTTTATGAAAATTAAAAACAACAGTGGTCCTAATACTGATCCTTGGGGAACCCCACTTCTTACATCAACCCAATCTGAGGAATAGCCATTTATCACAACCCTCTGCCTCCTGCCCTGAAGCCATCCTTCTATCCATCTAAGGATTTTTCCAGTGATTCCAACCTGTTCCAGCTTATAAAGCAACCGCTCATGTGGGACTGAGTCAAAAGCTTTGCTGAAATCTAAATAAACAATGTCGAAATTATTCCCTAAATCCAGCTCGTGAGTGACCCTTTCGAAATAGCGAACCAGATTTGTTAAACATGATTTTCCCTTTACAAAACCATGCTGAGTATTCTTGAGAATTTCAATTCGATCCAAATGATCCTGAATTCCACCCTTGATCAATGCCTCCATGATTTTCCCTACTACTGAAGTCAGACTGACAGGTCGATAATTTCCCACTTCACTTTTATCCATTGTATAAGGCAATGGTTGAGCCACATCATGAATACTGTATACAGATCTGGAAGCCTCATTCTATGAAGGACGTAGACCTGTTGGAACTGGTAGAGAGGAGAGGAGAGAGCAACAAGATTTGTGAGGGGAACAAAAGGATGGCCTTACCAGAAAAAGGGTTCAGTTTTTTTAAATTGCAGCGTTTGGAGACGAAGCATCTGCAATCAGATCTATTTCAGGTGTTTAAGGGCTTGAATGGATTGAGCAAGCATAATACTGCTTGCTCAGATTACACCAATGGAGGAGCATAAATTCCGTTTGAGGAAGAATAGTTGCAGGTTGGATGTGCGGAAATTTGCCTTCAGTCGGAGGGTGGTTGATTTTTGAAACAAATTCCCATCTCGTATTGAGAAGTGGGTAGTTTGAATAAATTGGAGGAAGAATAGATAAACCGTTAGAGGTGATGGACAGGTGAAATGGGAAATTTGGGCTCTGTTTTTGGCTGATGCTTGTCTAAGTTTGCTTTCTTGCATCATTTGCCTCTACTATAGTAATCATTAATGATTACTAGGACCTCTTCATGCAGTGAAGAATTGGCGGTATTTTCTTGTTTACAATAAAGACCCTTAAAACCCTTTTACCTGTCCTGCATCTGTTCATAAACATTTTATACCAGTCTGGAGATGAGGAACACTACCACGATAATAACTGCGAAGCTCGTATTTGCTACATCACAAAACTCAATTGCTTAAACGTGGCCAACTTTATTTTTTATTATCGTATAGATGACAGAGTTATCAGAAAACGACAAACGTTTCTTATCGTGACTAATGTTTTTCAAAACACATTAAGAATTAAGTTTACAGAATATTCCATTAATACACAGTACTCAGTATTTGAATAGACGTCAGACTAGCCACTCCAGTCACTTCACAGAACACTAAAACTGAAAGATGAAGAACTAGACCTGGACCAATTTTGGACCATCATTAAAATTGAATATCATAATATTTTAAGTCAAAATTCTCCGAAAATTGTGCTGCACATTTCGATTACTTATCACTCAAAGTGAATTTTATGCTCTTATTAACATTATACCTGAGAAATGAGAGCATTTATTCGTCAAGCATCTCAATTAGTGGTCCAAGAACTCGATAAATATGGAAAAGTCACCAGTCTCAAGATTTTCTTGAGATTATTGACCTTGCCATATTCGTCACAAAGATGTGTTTCGTTAAGAAATACTTCTTTTATTTTGCTTTATTGATCTTCAAAATTAAACAAAACAGAATAGAATATCAAATTTGGTGGTTTCCAAGAATGAAATTACTGCGGACCAGTGACCCAAATTAAAAGGATTAAAACTTAATTTCGTTTCCTTTTACAGATTTTATTGGTATGTCTGATGGGATGTTTTATCCCTTGCTGCCGTGCCATACTGAACTCAAAAAACAAAGAGAACAAATTCAAGCCATATTTTGAGGGCAGAAAACCATCCATGGAAATATATTTCGAAGTTGTTCCAGTTCAAAGACTACCAGTTTTCTGTAATTCGTGCACCCGAAGTAGTGGTAAGAATGTTTCGAATCTTTAACTTGAGCATCATAGCTCTGTTATATACTATTAAACTAAGAAATATAATTCAGAGTGGAGAAAGATCAATCTCAAATAGACATATACCATAAAAAAGGTAAAAGAGATAAACTGCAGCCATTATCAATCAAATCCACTGCAGGATGGAAGCCTCCTCAACGAGTCATGTTGTGGGACATATACCATACTGCTACAAAAGTGAACTCAAGGTCATCAACGGAGGCAATCCGTTGATGACCTTGAGTACATGTGTATTTTAGAGGTCTTAGAGAGGTTTTAGAGGCTTTACAGTAGATTAGAGAGTAGGTAGAGTAGGGTGAATAGATTAAGGTATTTTGCTTTTTAGATAAATTTTAAACAAAAGTAATCATCTAAATGTATAAAAAAATAATGTATAGAATGGATTCTGATCTCACTTCGATCTTCATGTGCAATATAAATATAATATCTGCATTCGTCCTCTTTTTCCCAACTTCACTAATCCTCTACTTTTTAAATATACTGATAGTGACCTTGAGTTAAAACTCTTGGGATAGAAGTTGCAGTTCTTCCCCAATCTTTTATTAGCAATTGGTAAACAACGGAGCTTTTTTTTGGGGGAGGGGGGAGATGGAAGGATGAGAGGTTGGAATGATACAGTTACTTTTTTTGAGAGAGACTTGATGCGATTTGAGAATGTCAATGATACTACGATTGCGTACAACACGAAAGAAAGGAGAAAAAACAAGAAGTAATGTTTCAGTTTAAATTGTGCAATGAAATTCAGACTGCATTAATCGATGAAGTATCGCAAGTCAATCCTTATTTTAAATCTTGCTTTTCATTGGTAAAATATTGTTTTTCAGTAAATATTGGGCATATTTCAGAAGTCTTCTACATGGCTGCTTTTCGAAGAAAGATAATATGTCATTGTTCATTGTCAGCTGGTGGCCAGATATGTGTGAATAATTAAACACTGACACGATAGAGCATTACAAATCTATTTTCCAAAAGATATTTGACATATACGGCCTTGGTCAACATTTGGTAAACTTGAGTCATTGGTTTTTAGGGTTATAAATTAGAGTTTAATATTTAATAGTTTTTATTAATCCTCTCGGATTAAGTGACAAAGGATTAGTTTAATTTTTTTCGGTGTTTTGAAACTTGATTTTGCAAACGTAAGAAACAACAGCAGACATTGGAGTAGATGGAAGTTGTGGTGAACGAAATCTTTTAAAGAAATAAGAAAAATAGCTTTTTTTTCTGGAACATTACAAACGCAAGACAATCACTATAAGAAAATAAATGGTTTATTTTTAATTTTGTTGTTATTAAAGTATTTTAAAGTGTTGTTTATTCAGCTATGTTGTATTTGAGAGATATTTACATTGATATGCAGAAATATCAATGTGAATTGCAGCTGAAGACTGCCAATACAAAGACAAGGGAAATGGAAGCTGAAATATTGGGAATAAATGTTTCTGTTCAATATAATACCTTAAAGGATATTTTATAGAAAACATTATATAGGCTTAAATAACACAGAAGACATTAAATACTTATTTAAACACTTCTTCTTCTAGGTTGTATAAAACTTGACTTGACTGATATCTTAACTCCAATCGAGAAGGGACCAAGAATAATATACAAGTCAGAAATACTCCCAGGTCCGCATTTAATTCCTGCTGCCATCTGTCGGAGCGGACTGAAATCATTTGTATAATGGGATGCAGTACACGATTAGTCTGATTTTATTCACGATGGAAAACGATATTTGGAGGGGTGACTACTACTAGAATATATTATTTTGCGTTTAGAGGGTTCCAAGTATGAATCCTTATAACTGAATGCTTTAAATGTTTAATAAAGAAATACAGTAAAACCTCAAATCCAACATCCTCTAAGATGCAGCGCGTTCTGGAGTTTTGAAAATTCCGTTATTCGTTTAATTTTTGAAAATTATGCAACAGCTTAAATATTCAGGGACAGTTCGTTATTTTTATACTTGGATAACACAGCTGATTCATATAACCTTCACAAACGGATAGTCACCAGCATGTATTAGACCAAACTGTTAACTCGGAAAATGACCTGAGCAGTTGGGTCCATATGGTTTCTCCAAAGTTAAATGGAATTTTGTTAGAATCAAAAGAGCGGTCATAAGTTTTGTGATCGCTTATTCTAAACAGTTATGGTAACTCAGGCTGCAGTACAAAGTTTAAGAAACAACAGTAAAGCGATTATTGTTTCTTTAACTTCCTGTCCAACAAATCTACAACTGGTCCTGATGAATTTCCACTTTTTATTTTGAAAATGTTCAGTGTATATGTGATTGGCCCACTGTTTAGCATTTTTAACCGTATTCTTGAGACCAGTATCACACCGACAATTTTGAAATATTCTTCACTGCCTACCAATCCCAAAAACCAACTAACAGACACACATGAACGGATACTAGGTTATCTCATACCTTGCAGATTATTAAACGTTTTTGAGGAAACGATTTATTCCATCATAATCGACCAATGTTTCAATGAGAGTCCATAACATCTGCATATCGTTAATCCTAGGAAGTCCACGTTGTCAAAACTCTTAATGGCCAGCTGGGAAATTCAAAATTCCCAACTCCAAGCTATCCTCAATGAACTGCTCACAACAGGCATATTTTACATCATGTACCCATAAAACGGAAAGGTCCACCATCACAACCTCCTTCGGTATCCCACAGGGGGTTGGGTATACTTTCCTCCCAACTTTGTTACATTCGTCGACGATTTAAAGCTACCTATCATCTGGGATGATCCAGCAAATGTAAGCTCAGTCATCTACGATACACAAAACATCCTGCTTGAACTGAAAGATTATCTTGGGCGAATATGGCTAAAGCTGAATCCTCAGAAAGAAACTCAGATGACCACAATAAAGGAGTAGAAAAAAGCGAAATTACTAAACCATGGTCAGATCAGTAGCATAAGAGGATTCACAGATAGTGAGTTTAGTGCCATCTGAGATATCCCAGACTGTGATTAAATGGAACTCAGAATGCTTTTTTACATTCCAGTATTTGGCTTTATTAGACTTAACTCTAACTTTATTAACTCAATTCCATTTTTGTCTTTATTTTTTAAACATAGTTACTGCTAATTACGTTATTTACAATGTACACCCTACTACTACCAGTCTATTCCATTTCATTATGAATCTATAAATTCAGAATTATTTTATTTGCAAATATAAAGACGAAACGTTAATTTAACCACTGTTTTGTTTCTTTTCAGATGAATACCAAATCGACATTAATGAGGACTACAGTGACTATCACTGGATAGATAATGGAAAAAATAGCAGAAATCCCTGCTTTTAAATCTAGGCAAAATTAAATATTACTTTAACAAATTTTAAGTCATGTTTCTAAAACGTATTTTCATGAAAATAAAATAAACTTTCGTAATAGTTGAGTTTTTTGGACAAGGCGTTTGAATAGACATATCGATACCAACTAATACCAGTTAATACAATTACTTGGTCAAAATTTTAATAAAGCAAAGCCTTTGTGTAAGTTACAATATCATATATTAAACAGTACAGATTATTAGGATAAATATTCGAAAGATTTGTATATAGAATCCACTTACTACTTATAAACGAAATCCCAAATGATGAGTAACGAAGTCTTGGGTATTCACCAGCACAATCCAGATGTTACAGTGATCGTAGGGTAGCGACACACATAACGAACTTCCCTCTCTTCCTCTAGGTGAAAGCAAGAAGTTTGTTGATCTTCGAATTGCACCACTTTTTTCTCGCGGGGGGGGATAACGACAATGTGAATATAAAGATGAATTAATTATACAAATGCAAAGTTTCACACCATGCTGGATAGCTAGTCAATGACCTCCCACAAATCGACCTCTTCCTGCAGACTGCTTATAGAAACGTGGTTTTACCTCAATACGACTGTCGCACCTTAATAATAAATTATTAAGGTGCGACAGTCGTATGTATAATGGCTGTGCTTTCTGTTCGTGAAGTGGAAGCTAGAACAGTTGTGGGAAGGGGAAGTATTTAAATTTCAACTAAGACCTCTCTGCTCATGATATTAAATACAAAATTGTATCTGTGTATCAATAAACAAATCTATACAAGAGCCTTGTGTGTCTCATTTACAGAACACCCCTCACAATTCGCTTTTTCTTGGATATCACTAAATTTTTGCAAATCAGGGTCTTCTCACTGGAGGAGAACGCAGTTATCGTTTGTTTGAAAGCTATGCTAATACCAGGTGACTTAACACTTGTAAGCAACCGAACGCACTTAATTAAAACCATATTTTATTGGCCAGGGTTCTTATTTTCATATAGTAGTGGCATCTGAGGCTTCCCCAACCTGTGAAAAGTGACAAACTACTTTATTGCCATGGAGGACACATTTTTATAAGATTCAGATAGTACAATTTAAGTAATAACACAATTCAATAGAATAAAATATAATAATAATAATCCAGAATTTCGTTAATATTTTTAACTGTAGTTATAATGAAATCCGAAAGATGGCAGCACTTAAGTGTTAAAAATTCTCAATGGCAAACATGAGTCGCTATTCAACTAATTTTAAATGCCATTATTTGTTTATTTATCTATGTTTTACTTAAAGCTGAACTGAGGTTCAAAAAAACGAAAACAAGTTTCAATAAACTATTTAGTTTAATTTAAAAAAAAATTCAAAATTATCCTGTTAAGCACGCTTTTCTCTGTTCATACCAAATTTCCAAACATTTAGACTTTCCCTACTATATCTTTTTAAAAGCAAACACAAGATGATAATTAAAAATGTTCTTAAAGTAACTTACACGGGACTAACAAACTCAAACCCCCCAAAAAAATGAAAATTTTTACCACTTACGTCTATAACTTATAACGCCTGTTTGATATTAAAAAAAAACACTTCAAAAACAATAATGGAACATAACATTCAAACAAAAGGCGATTGCAAACCAGTGCACACGTGCCACGAGAAAATAAAGACTTTTTATTAATTTTAATCTGTTCAAACTAGTGCACACGTGCCACCAGTGCATGCACGAGAAAATATACAATATCAATAAAGACTTTTTATTAATTTTAATCTGTTTTGTTTTCATATAGCACGCGAAAATTGTCACATAGCGTCTTTGATTTTATTTTCTGCTCACAGGTTAAAAAATGTTCGCCATCGCGGTTCTAGATGGAGTTCTCAATGGTAAAAAATTAAAAAATAAAAGGATAAATTAACACGTTCCTAATATGGATAAACATTTTACTAAGTATGTGTCTGCTTATTCTCATTTATTATTTTACTATTTTTTATTATTGGCAACTCCATAGCCATTTTAAAAATTCAAACAGGAGTCGCTCCACAACTGATTAGAATCAGACACATGTTTCTTTTTAAACTTTTTCGTTGTGTTTAGGTTCAAATTAGATCATAAAAGTATGGCCCTCGTGTTACGAAACACCCTATTACACTGGTGTGCAAAATTTAAGGACCAGTCAGGTTTTCACCTGTAGCTTCTCATAGGAGTGGCTTGGATATGGGAAAACCTTACCAAAGGAACCTCATGAGGTACAGAAATGATGAAGGAAACAACACCGACACAACAACGGAAACAAAACGGTACAGATGGACTTTATTCAAAAATGGCAACATAGCACTGGCTGCCATGACACAGATGCATCACTGCCAAAGATGGAACAGAGGGAAGAGGTGGTCCTCAGTAGGAGATATGGCCGCCCATAATGTCGACGCAGGCTTTTCACCGCCTGTCCATACTTAGAACAATGTTGTTGATAAGTTCTTGGGGTAACATAGTCCATTCCTCTGTCAGCTCCATCTTCAGCTGGTGAACATTTTCTGGTGGGTGTGGACGTGCCGCTAGGCGTTCCCCCAGAGCGTCCCATATGTGTTCGATGGGATTTAGATCGCGGAAACGGGCAGACCAATCCATACGAACAGTGTCCTCGTTTTCCAAAAGCATATCAACAGCTGCAGTGCGATGGCGTGTGGTTATCATTCATAAACACGAACTCGGGGTCAATGGCACCTCGGAACAGACGCACATGGGGAAGGATTACCTCAGTAGAGTAGCGTGCACCGGTTACAGTACCGCCTTCCAGTATCTGGAGTTGTGTACGTCCATCCAAGGTAACGCTTTCCCAGACGAGAACACCTCGACCGCCATATCGCTCCACTTTAATGATGTTTTCGGGGTGATACCGTGTGCCAACCTCTCGCCACATTAGCTGACATCTAGAATCGCTGCTGAGACTGAATCTACTCTCATCAGTAAAACCTTAAGTAAAGATTTTGTGGTTGTAACTTTTAGAAATAGTTTTGGTCCTTAAGTTTTGCACACCAGTGTATATTCAGAGGAACAACATTTGTGAAATTGATATACAGGGCACGATTACCATAAAAGAAATTTCAGATATGCTGTGTAACTCTGACAGAAGTGTCAGTCAATTCAATTAATGAACAAACAGATTGAATCACTTTGATGAAATTCATAACATTTGATATTTAAATATTAGAGAATTCTGTTAGTGTTTGATTTAATATCTAACGGCATTACAGGAAAGAAAGAAGTTAAAATTTGTTATGCAGTTGACTCGCACAAGAATTTGTCCCCAATTGTGTTTTCCCTGTAAGAAATCAGTGAGAGTTTGGTTATTTTGAAATAGTTCAAGGGCGGCTTAGGCCAGGAAGCGTTGCATAGAGTATCTGAATTGCGTATCTTCTAAAGGTTGGAAGAGGATGTTGGATCATCTCTTCATTGACATCCTAAGAATCCTTTTGTGGATTTCATTGAGCAAAATTATTGCATGCAATTTATGTCAATGATTTCCCTTTCAAACCAGTTGGGCGTGTATGAATGAATATCCGACGGATGAATCAATCGAAAATGTGGCAAAATTTTACGATGACCGACGTTATCATGACGCACGAGCGCGTGAGTAAGTCTGTGTGGGTGACACAATAGTGTGACACAATACCTACTGCTTCCAGCAGGTGGAGCGTTACACAAATGTCTATTGGGAGAAGTAGACGAATATTTGAAGCGAACTCGTAAAATATACTAAATGGTCCTACGAGATGATATGGTAGAAAAACAATGAGGGCCGGGGATGGCAAATAATAAAATAAACACACGGAGGTTCCTCGGGTCATGAGAGGAATCAACTCTTTCTTCTCACCCTTAAGTTTGATGTAGCCAGGTTTTCTTATTTTTTAGAAAGTGCCAAATCGAGAATGAGTTAGAGGGGCACTGCTTGATCGGCTGGTGACCTGACATCGGATTTTTGTTTTATTTTTATTTGTTTATAAAATATGAGGTTTATAATTTTTTCTTAATTCTGGAAAAGGCGATTAAAGTTTTATCATTAACGAAACAAACAGGTGCTGTTCTGAGGTTGTTGTATAAAACACGCGCCAAGGCAGCTAAGGCCAAGACGTGATAATATACTGTTTTTTTTTTTTTTGGTCGATTTGCTGTTTGCTGGACGAAAATGTCGAGTTTCTTGAATAAAAAAAAAACAGGCAACCTATCCTGAGACCGACTAGCTCAGCCACATTGTGAAAGAGACCCATAAAAATTCCTCGCATCATTGACAGGATTGGAACTCAGGTCTTTTCCACTCAGTATGGGGAGGACGGGAATTATACCAACTGTGCTACCCACGATGGCCAGATGGTGGGGATGCAACTTTAAGACTACTTAAATACGCTGATGTGCAAAAGTTAAGGAAATTTTAAGAATATCTCATCACCCACTGATGAGACATCAATAAAATTTTCTGTAGACTTAAATATATGAGAAACTTCTGAAACCCATGAAGAAAACACTGAATGTGCATGTCGTGGAAGAATAATCATTAGCTCAAAAATAGCACGATTTCACACCACAAATAAAGGGTTACACAGGGATTAATAGATGACGTGATCATCCCCTTTTTGCTATGCATCTGTCACAAGACCCCTCATGGCACTAAAGTTTTTAGGACGAAAATAAATCCCATTCCTGTTTGAGGGGAGATTTTTGTTCAAGAGACTTGCAGTTTGCCTCCTCCTGAGCATCCTGGTCTTTTTCTATAGGTTCAGGTCTGAGATCTGGCAGACCAACACATTCTTTGTATACCTTCACTTTCCTCAAATTCATTAAAATTCAACCGAGCTTTTTTTTTATGAGAACCCCAAGCAAGAAAGTTATTAGAACCTGTACTACTTAGTACCGTGCATACATTGAAGACTGAGAAGACGAAAGAAGATACTTGTTGACATTAGACTTGAATTTCTGTAGATTGTAATTTTCACACGAAAATACTTGAGAAGGGAGGCTGTTCCAAAAACGGAAGTTGAAGGAATAAATGAGGAAGAAGAAAAGTTGATTCTATGAGTTTGATGTTGGACAGTAAAAGGATGCTGACTGGTTACGGCACGAACACTGCCCAAGGAAGTATCTACAAAAAAGTATTAGTAATGGCCACATGGCCCAAGGAAGCCTATGGCTTATGCTGCACCATCTAAAAAATATATATGTATATGTATATAATAATAAAATAAAATAACAAATAATACATACAATAAAATAATAAGAATAAAAACAAATTAATAATAAGAAGAAAATTTTAACATAATAATAATAAAATAAGACGAAAGCACTAAATTCCTGTATGAAAGTCGATTGAAAGAAAGATAAACACAAATCAAATGAGAGTGATAATTGTGAGGAAATCTGGTCAAACATGAAAAAATCAATTCTGGGAGCTGCTGAAAAAAGTCTTGGATATAAACCTATAAAAAATAAAAACTGGCTAAAAACTTGGAATGAAGAATTGAAACAAACAATCAATGAGAAAAAAACAGACCTATAAACTGTTCCTACAAACTAAAGACCTACATCTACACATAAAATATAAAAAGCTTCGAGCAGAAGTCAGAAAACTAACCAGGAGAATCCGACGAGATGACTGGGATAAATTTGTTAAATCTTTAGAACGTGATATCACGGGCCCACAGAGAAGAGGTTTTAAAATTTTTAACAAATTACAACTGGACACAAATGATCAAATAAAAACCAACTCCTTTTCCCAAGCAGAATGGAAGCAACACTATTCCAAACTATGGTATAACCCAGGCACTAGGGAATCGGAAGATGAATCTTTGGTAACCAAAAATGAAGAAAAAAAATATAACAATGGATGAACTAGAGTTAATATTACAAAAATCAAAAAAACCGAAAAAGTCCAGGCATAGACAGTTTGAATGTAAAACTTAAATATGGGGACACCTTACTAAAAAACGCACTACTAAAATTATTTAACATCATATGGCATAAGCAACAGATACCCAAAGATTGGGAAACAGGAATAGTAATCAATTTACACAAAAAAACAGGCTCCAGAAATAACCCTAACAACTACAGAGGGATAACACTGTTGTCAAGCTATACTCTAATATACTAACGAATAAACTTAATAAACACAGTGAACAATTCTTAGAAGAAGAACAATGTGGGTTCAGAAAAGGGAGAAACACAATAGATGCTATTTTCTCACTACAACAAATTTTGGAGAAAATTCAATCTACCAACGTTTCTGCTCTTTATTGATTATGAAAAAGCATATGACAATGTAAACCGGGAAAAACTTTGGCAGATTCTACGTGAAGAAAATATCCCAACCCAACTCCGGAAAGCGATCCAAAGCCTATATAAAAACTCAAAAGTCTGTATAAAATATTCTAATGGCCAACTATCAGGCCCAATTAACACCAATAAAGGAATAAAACAAGGATGTGGGCTATCACCAAATTTATTTAATATCTACATCAATAAAATTCTTAAAGAATGGAAACAAACAATTAACAACGGAATACAGTTGAACAACGGGAATAAAATGCAAACTATATTATATGCTGATGATCAAGTCATAATTGCAAAATCCGAAGAAGAACTACAGATAGCAGCACATGAACTTAATAAAATAGGTAAAAAGTACGAGATGAAAATCTTCACCTCAAAAACAAAATCAATGGGATTATGTGGAAAAAACATACAAAGGGTCAAAATTGTTATTGACAATAAAATAGTAGAACAAATATCTGACTTCACCTCTTTGGAAAATTTAATATCAAATGAAGGGAAAGACAACCATACTAAACTACAAAAATATAATAATAATGAATGGAACGATTAAACGCCACTTCGGAAAACAAAGCACAACTGAAATAAAATTACGACTGCACAACATTACTTCAAAACCAGCCCTCTTCTACAGCTGTGAGACTTGGGTCATAAATAAGAAATATGCGCACAAATTAGATTTTTAAGACCATTATCAGGCTTTACAAGACTAGGCCACCGAAGAAATTTAGATATCCGCGAGAAATTAAAAGTAGATAACATAGTAAATGACATAAAACGGTATCAGGAAAAATGGACCAGCCACAAAAAAAAAAAAAAAGAATGAACCCAGACGGGATCCCAAAATTAGCCTTTAACTACAAACCTACAGACAAGAGAGATGTTGGTCGACTACGACAACGATGGCGAGATCAAGACCACCTCCAAGAGCAACAACGGAACAGGTCTTAAAAGACTGAAGCCAGACCAAGTTCATGATGATGATAATAAAAATTAATAAGAGAAAAGGAAATGGACAACCCATGCATTTCCTTCCTCCCTTGGGTAATTATCCAGCTGATCTTTGAATTTCCCCAGAGTGTCAGCTTCTACCAGCCATGTAGGGTGGCAGAAGCTGTCTTATTCGAATAAATTATAACTCGCTGGCTAAAATAAAACTTCCTGCAATCCAATTTAAACAACTTCCCCTCGTAACATGAAATTATGGCCCTTAGTTCTAGAATCATTTATAAACCTGAAAAATTCGTCCTCATTCATTTTACTTATGCCTCTCAGTCATGTCTAAGGTGCCTAGTTTCCAGGCTCTGCTACCCACATATTCGAAGTCGTTCATCATATGGACGCCCTTTTGCCGATCTCACCTGGCGAGTTATCCGTCTCTGGACCCTTTCAAGAAGCGCAATGTCTTTCTTTAGGTTCAGTCTCTTGAACAGTGTTCCAAGTGTGGCCTAACAATAGCCTTATATAACGGGATTATGACGTTTTTTTCTCTATTAGCGATTGTTCGATAAATGATCGATAGGACACCATGGGCCCTCCTTGCAACCAGTGTACAATGCTCGGAGAACTTCATATCTGATCGGATCGTAATACCCAAGTCCCTATTCTCCACTACCTGCTTTAGTTCAACTTCGCCAAGTGTATAAGTTATTTTGGGGTTACTGTTCCCCAGGTGCAATAATTTATACTTTGCTGGATTAAAGCATAGCAGCCATTTTTCTGACCGTCTCTGAAGTCCTAGGTCATACTGAGGAAGCTCTGCTTGGCGGCAATCATTAACTACTCTACCAATCTTTACATCATCTGCAAATTTAGACATCACGACCTCTATCCCTTCATCGATGTCATTTATGAAAATCAAAAACAGCAATGATCCTAATAGTGATCCTTGGGGAACCCCACTTCTTATATCAACCCAATCTGAGGAATAACCATTTATCACAACCCTCTGCCTCCCGCCCTGAAGCCACCCTGCTTTTCCATCTAAGAATTTTCTCTGTGATTCCAACCTGTTTCCAGCTTATAAAGCAACCGCTCATGTGGGACTGAGTCAAATGCTTTGCTGAAATACATATACACAACATCGAAATTATTCCCTAAGTCCAACTCTTCAGTGACCCTGTCAAAATAACTAACCAGATTAGTTAAACATGATTTTCCCTTTAGAAAACCATGCTGAGTAGCCTTCAGAATTCCATTTCTATCTAAGTGATCCTAAATTAATTCCACCCTTGATCATAGTCTCCATGATTTTCCCTACTACTGAAGTTACATTAACCGGCCGGTAATTTCTCACTTCACTCTTAGAACTGCCCTTATGTATTGGAGATACATTGGCCCTTTTCCAATCCAACGGAATCACTCCCGAGTCCAGTGATGCTCTCATATTTAGCCTGATGGTTCAATGCCGCCTCTCTTAAAATTATAGGGTAAAATGCTATCAACCCTAGGAGCCTTAGTGGCCTGTAGGCTCGAAAGTTTTTTCATTAAATAAACGTGAAATTTCAACATCATTAATTACATTTTTTTAAACTTCACTCCCATAATTTCTTATTGACGTGAAGGGTTTTTCTTCTGTAAATATCGATGCAAAGTAACTGTTGAGTTAATCTGCAACTCCAGCAGGGGTATCTAATAGTATCCAACGTCCATTTCATAAGGGTCCGATCTGGTTTGTCCTTCTCTTCTTTGCATTTATATATGTGAAGAATTCTTTCCCCCCTTTGCTCTCTTTGCCCGCAATTTCTCATAATCTGCCTTTGCCAGCCTAACCTTTTCAGTGGCATTTAATAATGCCAAAGTAAAAGTGCCTTTTATGCCACTTTTCAGTGGCATAAAAGGCATGCAGCAGAAACAGAACGTCTATGAGACAGAGAGTGGAGAGCATTTGTTAGAGATGTGTCATTAATTAACCTAACTGCCGTCTTTTGAATGGAATCTAGAAGCCTGAGAGGTTTTGGGGGTACCGCCACAGATGTGGGAAAAAATATTCCATGGTAGAGCGGATTGCAAATCCGCTCTACCATGGAAGAAAAGTAACACCGAGAGCGAAAGAGAAAACCCAGTTTTTTAGATGCAGAGAAAGCAATATTTGTGATGTGCTTTTGTCAAGAGATGAGTAATCCCTAATAGAGCTATGTGATCTTCTCTAGAAATCTGAGGGTCATCGAAGAATAAGCATAGGATGAGCCCTATTGGGGAAGTGCGTTATTGCCCGTAGGTGTAATAAAACACTCCTTCATATTGTGGCGGGGGGGTTATTTTATATTTTTACTTATCTTCTACTTTTTTATTATTACTTCTCACTTTCTTATTATATTTTATCTCACAGAAGATTTTCCTTAGGTGCCCTCACACCTACAAAGGCCCCAACTTTTTGCCACCTGACTGCTATACTCTGTATATATAACAGAAGATTCTCAAGATCTTGAGGGTAATTTCTTTTTATTCCCCTTAATCAGTGACACAGATTCTCTCGATAAACTGTGTGAGAGCAAACTCTTAACTAGGCAAGCAACGCGAGTGTTATTTAAAATAACAGGACTCAAAGTGAAAACAAAACATGAAAATTATTACATACATATATAAAACATAATATACAATTGAATTAGAAAGCATACAGTCCTAATATACAAAGTCGACCCAGAGATACCTCGCATATATTATTCTAATTACAGTTTCCATTTACTAGTTATTCTGATTTGACAATTATATATATAAAAAACACCTGATTCATTCTGCTTTCCTCATTCACCAACTAACTCCTAAAACTTGTACATTCACTATACCTATTTCACTTACTCCTGGATACAATCCTGTTTCATATATTAATAAACAAACATGCTACGTTCATCATTCAACTCGGTGTTCTCACCATTCTGTTACAATATACTTGTAGACCAATCTTCAGTATTCTAAAGTCCCTACTTGTTATTAACACTCAGATAAACCAACAAATCTTCATCAATAAAAACACTATATTCAGAGTTGCTCATATAACTTACATTTCTATCATTTAAAACATATTCAGAATCCCTCTTTATAAATTTTACTACCCTTCTAACACATTATAGCTATTTGTACATCAATTTAATCTATTACTCATTCCTTCGTTTCCCTTGCATTATACATTAACTCTTTTTAACATAATAAACTCTTCTGGTATATCTACCTCAGAGATAATTTATCTTTCACTTTACTTTCTAGTGCTACCCCCTTTTCATTAATTACCCTACTATTTCACTAACAGTCCTTCTTGTTAACTTAGTGTACTTAATATATCGCTCACCTACTTCTATCTTGTTCCTTTCTTTTCCAGGGAGGTTTCAAGCTTCCATCTTAGGCTCTCCAGGCTGTCTTCTAAGGCTTTCCTTCATCTGCTTTCTCCTGAATCTGCTTCAGATAATTTTCAGGAACTCTTGGCTGCATGGGTCTGGCGTCCTTTCTTCTGCCTTGAATACATAACTCCTTCTTTACTATAAATCATTCAGATGTTCTCCAAGAGGTCGTTACCTTGCTTGGTTCACTTAACTGTCTTTCATAACCTTTTTCTTATCATCCTTAGCCTTCTCGTTACTTTTCTACTCTTAACTATTTTCCCCCTTATTGTCTAGGACCCTTTTTGCACTCCCTACATTTCTGCAGTGCCCGACTTACTTCTCTCACTCTGTCTCCACGATCACCCCTTTAGTCACACTCCTCTTATCGCCACTTCTCTCTTCTTCTTGCCACCCCTCCCCTCACACTCACGATCCCAACTTTATCTCCGTCGTTTGAACCTCCTTCCCCAGGACTATACCAATCCCAGGAATTCGCTTAATCGTTCCCTCTTTTCTATTCGTTAAAAAAACTTACCATAACTATTTGCCCCGTGTGCAAACCAAGCCATTTTCTTGTTTAGTTTGCAGGGTAGCACAATCTTTTCATGTCTGCCATCGTCTCCCAGGATAGCCATTTTCGTCTTTTCCCATTTGCGAAAATGCTGAAAACTTACCAAAAAGCCGCCACAGTAACCTGGTCTTTTTCGACCTAAACGCCCATCGGGACTTATATCCAACTGCCGCATAGATCAAACGTGTCTTAATCACCTGCATTTCACAGACCTATTGTTCTGTTTCCAGTAACCCTTTTTCCGCTCCTTCACTAATGACCACTCCTTCCCTAGTATGGGACGGCTGTTTTTGTTTACTCACCGTTCACCCACTCTTCCCACGGATATACATTTATATGTTACTTTCTCTTCCATTTCAGTGCTATTCAGTTTGCACATCTGTAATCGCTTATTTTCTAAATCTAGTACTTCTTTCATATATGCTTCTCTTAAATGTCAAAATTCCTTTCCATATCAAAGATTAAATTATTCCCAAATTACAAATTTTACCATAACCTCTAAATCTCCATATTTGTAAGACTGACTATTACAATATATTCTTTTATATATCGTTGAACAATCAAGGATCTGCACCAGAAGCTATCGAGGGGTATGCGACCATTAAACATGAATGAAGGACTAATGTCCCAAACCACGTTTTCGCCACGTTTACACCACTGAGATTCGAATAAATGCAAGTTGGCATACAGATGAGTTTTTTGTTGCTTTTGGCTGTCGAAGCCAGATAGTCGTTCAACTAATTCGAATTTTCCTGTAGATGACCTTCATCTTTTCGGCCGTTACATGAAACCGCTTACAGAAATTGTTGCTATACTTTGGAGATGGGGCTATTGGTCACTTTTCAACCTCCACAGTGTAATTAGTGCATGCCGATCCTTCCTCTGCTCTTCATCGCTCACAGTTTTCCACATGACATCGCCTACTCATGTTACGCGATCCTATAAAAGAAAACCTATGAGATTCATTCTATCGACTCGCAGGAATAAAAGCATAAAATAACATTTGAGGTTATTCTAAAACGGAAGGGCATGTTACAGCTCCAATCATGCGAATAAAACGGTTTTTTGCACTAGACTTTACAGAAGTCTACAAAAGCAACAGAAAACTCATCTGTATGCCAACTTGCATTTATTCGAATCTCAGTGGTGTTATATCTGGAGAAAACGTGGTTTGGGACATTAGCCCTCCATTTTACAGAAGTCTAGCTTCAAGTCTCATCGATGGCTGTCGGAATTTCTAAAGACCTTTTCAATCGGAGTTGTAGTTAATCGATCTCAGATTCTCATTCCTAAATTATTACGGATTTTTTATTCAGCACGACATGCAAGACCTGTGGCCTGTGTTTCCTCAGTTCAGATCTAGTTTAGGACAGGATTACACAAGCTGTGTAGTCTGTTCTTGGATTATAAGGTTAGTCTAGTTGTTGTTGTTGTTATATTTTAATATACATTAAGCTATACAGGATTTAGTAAAATCGGGCTCCTTTTGGGCTTACCATTGAGGTGTTATTAACCCTTAGTTACAGAGATAAATTACTGTGTTTATGTTAGTCAGGAACAAATTACTTATTTTTGGGATATTTTAATTTAGCCCCCTAGTGGCCATTTTTTTAAATATGGATATTGAAAATATTGAAAAATTTATTCAAACTTTCGTTAAGTCGGCCACGAAATTCAAAATTTGTAATTTTTGTCTTTTTTAGATAGAAATTATAAAAATTAGAAATTTCTATCTAAAAATTGATTTAAATTGATGAAAGCAATTTAAAATGTAAATTAAGATTTCATAGCAAATTTAATTAGAAAATTTACAGTTTCGCGTAATTATTTTGAAACTTCAATAATTATTGAAGGCTGAAGCTTAAATGGAAATCTTCTTATATTATATACAAACATAATATGCAAGTTCACAATATAGCGCAAAGTGGCTGATGCTTGTTGCTGATACCACGCAACAAGAAAATAAATCAAATTAAAATATCGAGTCATTAGTTAGTTAGTGACGAATGAAAAGAATTTAAACATATTTTGAATAAGGTACAAATATATTTATGAAAGTGCAACGGAAGTTTTCGATTCGATTGGCTACAGAATTATTCCTTTTTTTTTTTTGGAAAACTGCCTTCTTTGTCACTTGGTATCGGTGCATTAATCTGTCTCCAGATATTTTGAATATTCTACGTAATCCCACGTACTAATCAAAATAACAAATCACAGATGGCTGACTCAAGTATGAGTCAGTAAAGCGTTCTGCCAGTGCGACGATGCAAATGATGACATTAGCAAATGATCAGGGAGTTCAATTCTACAAACTTTCGCATTTATTTCGGTCCTGTGATACACGAATTTCATCATCGGATGACCGCGATGTAAACGTATGATTTTTGAGTTGTAACTGGCGGGCTGATGAATGCCATCTTCCATTGTGACATTCGAAGAGTGCGATCAACTTATCTGTGTTACACCTACTCATGATATCGACAATAAAGATATGATTGCAATCTCTTCTAGAATTATAGGGATACACACTCATTTATACACTACCCTGCGAAAAGCAGCGGATATTTAAAAAAAAAAAAGCGAACGCCTCATTAATTGTAAGAATGTTTAAAGTTGAAACATGTTTAAAATAGAGGGATACATGTCTTTATTTTCAATAGACATTGTACTGTTTTATTACCGCAATCAGCACGCAAACTATAGAATCTCCAACAGCCAATCCAATAAGCCAATGATTACAGTATCTCTAACATCCAATAAGCCAATAACTTTGGCTTTTCTTCAACGTAACATGTGGAAGTTCCCCCACCCCTCTAGTTGGGTGTTGGAAGCCTTTTTCATATTGCGAATCATATAAAATTCTAAAAATTGATCAGTGTAATGCATCGAATCAAGGAAACTTACAAAAATGTAAAAATCAAATAGTAAGTAATTATTTAAGTAAAAATTATTGACCTAGGTTCAAGACTACTGAAAAATCGTTGGGAGTTCGCTAACTGGTGACTTCTGTAACAGAACCACGAAATCAAGATGAAACTCAGTATTTTTGTTGCTCAGTTCATAGCTCATAAGAATACCAAAAATAATTAATACGGATAGAAACTGTTAAAATATAGACTTTTAACATTTAAAATAGCAAACAAGAGAAACCTAACAATTACCAAAATAAACCGTGCTGAATGGAAATAGATGAAATAGTTTAAATATATGGAAAAGCTGCATCTTTAAATGTCAAAGGTTTTCACTAAATTAAGAAATTTTACTGTGAGAAATACAACGATTCTGTTTGGTAATCTAAATCAACATGCCTCTTAAAAGTCGTTACTTAAAATATTAAAAATTAATAAGGTAAATTAAAATGAATTATTAATTACTAATATCAATATATTATTTACTGATATTAAATATTAATATAATGATGTAGAGTAGTGGAACAACTTGGACAGGACCAAATGAAAGTCATGCTCTTCGCAGATGACCTCTGTATATGGGGGGGGGGGAGCAGGGAATAAGTGCAACGGTAAGTTGATATATGGGCTAGTATGGCCAATGAATTTGGACTGGTTTTCAGTCAGGAGAAGAGTGAGGTAATGGTTCTAAAGAGGAGTGGCGAGCTTGACGGATACATTACAATGGAAGGGAAGCAGCTAAAAATGGTTAACAACTTCAAGTATCTAGGAAGCACCATTACAAAGACTGGAGTAATAGATGAAGAAATAAGTAGAAGGATACACGCGGGTGGGAATTTCTATAGGCAGACAATAGATGTGATCTGGAACAGGAACATACCACTGAAGTGTAAGAAGGCTATCAGGCCTATTACGTACCAATGACATATGCATCTGAAACTTGGACTATGAGGATAAAGGATGAAAGCAGAATTTAGGGGGCAGAAATGAGATTTGTGAGGAGCATAGCCGGAAAGACAAGACGCGACAAAATCAGGAATGATGTGATTAGGGAGAGATTCAGGTTGAAAAATGTCAGAATAGGATTGAAAGGTCCCATTTGAAATGGTTTGGACATGTCAAGAGGATCAACGAGAGGCGTTTGCCAAGAAGAATGTTTGATTTACAATTAAGGGACAAAAAACCAAGGGGGAGACTAAGAGTGAGATGACAGGACATGATAAGGACCGATGTCATTAAGAGAGGAAGAAATTGGAGTGAAATCAACGACGGAGAGAAGTACACGGACAGGGCATGGTGGCGAGGCTTCATACGTCAACCCGTGGAACAGCGGAACGATGATAGATGATTATGATGATAATATCAATATAAATTAATTGGATTAAATTAATATTAGAAAAAATCATAATCGAAAGCTTTCACTTTCATGAAATTGAGTTGTCCACACTTTTTTTTTTTTATAACGTTGAAAGAAATAGAAAGAAGTACGTAGTTGGTTATAATTCGAAATTAAAATCTGTAGTTGAGTTGAATTTCAATGTGCAGTTTACTATTTTTCTGAGGGGACTGATGGTCTCATAGAATTGGTTTATGGGCCTGATGTGGCCAGCCCATGGGCTTCCCTGGTATATAGTATTACCATCCGGGAGAGCGTTAATCAGTGAGTTGGGGAAGACCCTATTTTAGTATTATTTCTCATTCCCATTCTACAGTTCTTGCATGCAGCAAATCATTTTAAGATAACAGGTGCTTTCAACAACGTGTGACGTATTTCTAAATTCTAACTTCGGAAACCTGTCCAACTTTCCATTTCGCTCTTGATAAATGTCCTAATGTAGAAGATCCTTGAGCTCTCTTAAAAATCACCTATTGAATCATGATTATACAACCTTGTTGTAGTTGGCTGTTCCAGATGATATCAGAACACACTCCATGTCAGTCATTTTTTCTATGGAGGTTATACACCGTCCAGAGATCGACCTTTGGTGACAATCATAAATTCTACGATGTCCTTATGATGCTAGCTACTAACATCAGCAGATTTGCTGCAATGTTTGAACTTACTGTGCAAATACGAGTATATTCATTGTTTCTTGGTCAGTTTTTCGTCAAAATTTTACATTCACATTATTTCTCCAAAGAGAACTTCTCGTCATATTCTCTCAATTAATTTACTGATGTCCTAGTCCACATTTACATTAGTTTCTCATTCAGATGCTACTGTAAGAATGGCAGAATTTGAATTTAATTTCAATGTCGCAGCTTTAAGTTAAAACAAGAGAAATATGAGAAATACAGCAGAAAAGTGTTTAATTAACCGGTGGTGAACCAAAAGCTCGCTGACCACAGTTAGATATTCCGAGGCCATTTTGAAAGTTAAGTTGTAGGATATACCAACTTATAAAACCGATGAAAAAAGTGATCGATAGTAAGGAACGATTTTAAATAAATAAATCTTTTCATTTCAAAAATACGAGGTTTGAGGAAACTACAATTTTTCAGGCAAGTTAGATTCCACTGAATAGGACAATGAATTCTATAGAACTACCACGTGTGTATGTGTGTGTGCGTGGAAGATTTTTGTCAATTAACCCCTTTAGACATCTGCTGTCAGGCAATTTCGAAACATGAATGGCTTACGCCAATGTATAGTACGTATCACACTTATGAGTCATTCGTCGCAGGTCACTCGCTTGTCGAATCGGTGAGGGGAAGAGGGGAGAAATGATGAAACCAAATGTGGTTATGTATAAATACCACATTTATTCAGACAGCTCCTCATCAGATGTTGAAGTTACCGAAAGTTAACATTTCTGTCTGAAGTTTTGAACACCATGGACAAGAGAGTGGTAAGCGAATTATTAATTTTTCTGAGGCTATTCCTAACAGTCCCAGTTAGAAATATATGTAGTCGGTTAAATGTTAGACCTATCGCGCAGCGAGACACAAATCAGTAAGCAATATAAAAATATACTTGCTCAGACACAACACACTGGTTCAATATGGTCTATGGTGCTGAGACATCGAAAAATAAACCACTAATATGCTACGTTGAAACTCATTTTTCAGGTTTCTACTATTCGTGATGTATAAATCGTTGTAAACAACACGTTGGTGCATTCGCACTTCAAAAAACTAAAAAAAATGGGACTATTTTTTAGCTCTCAACGCAAAACTAATCTTGGTACGTATTATTCTCAATGAGATCATGCAGTTAGGGTGGAATGTCCGTCCATGCACTACATATATTTAGAATATGTAGTGCATGTTTGAAATAAACTGCAAGAGAGCTAAGGCAATGAGATCCTCTGCGTCTGTAAATTTCGCTAGTTCTGTGGTTGGTTTGTCTGTTTCCTGTACTTGTGGAGCAGAAACCATGCAATTCGTCCTACACAGATTATTTCCACAATGATGTTATGTTAGCTCTTAAACGTTCCTTCTATTGAGGTTCGATCTTCGGAATTTACGTTCCTTCTATTGAGGTTCGATCTTCGGAATTTAGGAGAACTCTTTGGGGACAAGTCATCGAAATTACTGCACAGGTCTCTGAAGTTCCAGTGTATGAATTTATTCATTATTTGGGCTTGGTTAAGGAAGACTGATCCGACTGCTTTTTAGGAGTGATGAACGTTTTTATTTACTGAGACATATCGGGCGGTCTAATTCCATGGTTTTATTTGGTTGCAATTCTAACACTGTGTCATCCATACTGCCGGTATTGCAGGAACAGCCTTCTGGACTTGAATACTTTTTTTGGTTTCTTCGTTTATATAATGTTGAGGTAGCAATTGTTGGAATACTCATTGGAGTATTGCTGGTTTTCTGTGTTCTTTTTGGAACTTGTTTTCTTGCCTCAGGATATGCAACTTTATGTTCAATATTTTTCGTTTTCTGCCTCCATGCTTTAGAAAAAGTTGGCTGGCTTTTTTGAAGTTAGCGCAAATGTGAGCAGAAACTGCTCAGTTTACTGAAGTACCCTTTTTAGAACTGCATCTTGTCGACGTCATTTGGAAGTATTCATACTCCTGGTACTTAAAACAATAAACTTGTACAATTGGTTTTTCCCAAGAAGCAAGTAACAGCCCACCAGTTTGTTGTAATTTTTAAATGTAAGAATATCACGCATTTTTAATTGCTCTAATACCACTGCTGTAACTAAGAATACTTTGTTTGATTTTTCAGATAATTTTCGTTGGTTTCGCTTTGGTACTACTGCTCTGCATGCAGAACGCTAACTCTGAAAGCTTAAGTAAGGCTTTGTTATGTTTGTTATGTTATGTCAATGTAGCTTGAGTGGTGTTATTGCACATTTTGCTAGTGTTGAGATTAAAAACATATTTTAATTTACAGGTTTGAAGGAGCGGTTGCTTGAGAAACGATCTGCTCACAATGAAGCGCATGTGCGTGGAAAGCGATGCGGACGTCGTAGTACAACTCCAGCAACCATTCCCACTACCACTGCCGGCAGTGGGTGAGGAAGAGGGCCATCCAATCCTGACAACAATCAAGCTGTCCGATTGAGCACGGGTTGCACACTGAATCACTTCTAACTCACCAATGTATGTCAGGATTTCTAAAAAAAATTCCAATTCCATGGATGACCAACCGACTAGTCAATTTATTGTCTTTCTAATGTATGCACCAAAGAGCAAATAAATTCATGATTAATCATTAAACAAGTTTTCTTGACGAATATATATTTACCAGAATATATATCTACTATAACATCATCTAGAAATACGAGGGTATCACTGAGAGCAGCTCAAAGGCCAGAAGTGAACACATATGACCACCCTTGTTTCTATGTTACATAAAATCATCGCAAGGATTTTATGTAACATAATAATAATACCATGGATTTGAACAACCTTTTAAATATAGTGCCTTGCCGAAATGTGCAATTTTTTCACACTTTTTTTTAACAAATTAGAGCTTTGTTTGGATAACATTTTCTTTTTGAATTTAAAACTTATATTAATCTTTTTTTACATTGGGATGAGTCAGAATGAATTAAAATAGGGAATGCACTGATTAAAAGGTAATTAATCCCCCTCCACCACATTGCTTATTCTTCTGGCTGCCTGTAATTAGTGGTTATAATCATTTACACACACGGGTAGTAAAGGCCTGTTTCGGGTCCCGTCAATGACACGAGGAACTTTTATGGCCCGTTTTCACTTCGTAGGTGAGTTAGTCGGTCTCACGCGAGGATAGCAAGTGTCTCTTTCCCAGAAAACTAGGGGTTTTCGTCCGGAAAAACAGGCAAATCTACCAGAAAACGCACGCAATTTATGGACATAATACACATGGACGTATAAGTTAGTTTTTGGATGCCTTTAATTTGATAGTCTTTCATAGGGAGGATGTGGAACAACTGACCTTACGTTTTAACTCGTATTGTTGATACGAGTTAAAACGTAAGGTCAAGTTGAAGCAACATTGCAAGGTCCTATTCGTTTGATTCTCTTTCGAGTTTGTCCAACGTACTGAATTGATTGTAGCCTACATTTCCAAAATTCTCTATGGATAATACCCGGAGAACTTGGAACTTGTACCGTCTAGAACATTTACAGAACCCAGGAAAATACTCCACTAAATAGCTCATCCTATTTGAATAGCGTGTCTAAAGACGTTTTCATTCAGCACTTAAATGAGCAGCTACACGTAAAATCAACTACATAAAATAGAAACTATTGACTACACGTTGAACCTGCTCCACTTCTGAAACAGCCATCGTGATGTAATGGGCTGCGTCATATAAATCTCACTTGGCTCGAGTCAGTGGCGTATCCAGTTGTCATTTTAGGGTGGAGCATGGCGACCAGGCTTTTGAGTTTTTTTTTAGAACACTTCCTGCGTTTTTTTTTTTTTTTAATTTCAAAGTTTTGGTTAAGGGGGCATATGCTCCTTCTGCCCACCCCTGAATACGCCCCTGGCTCGAGTAGTGGCCTAAATTATAAAGAAATGTGTATCGACATTCGCATTGGAAAATTTTCAAGAAATATCTTTTAGAAATGTAAAGTATTGATGAAAATGAACGAACATGTTAAAATTGTTTAGAAACCAGAAGAAATGTTGGAGTTTTGAAAAATAAAAAATAAATAAGAAAGAAAAAGTAAGAAGAAAATTATATGAAATTATCAAAAAATAGGAGTGTATTATTTATTACCAGCTGGGAGTATTTATTACGAAGAGAGAATTTATTAAATAAAATTGAACACAGAAAACTAAAAATCATCTTAATTTTTTAAAAGAATTAGTTAAATGTTGCCAGCATAACCTTCGCACAAGGACTCGCATTGAATTTCATCCAATTCTACTAATTCTATGTTGCCGTCACTTTCTGGTGCCAAAGGATTTCGGAGAAAGTGGCCCAGTTACCGTCCGTTAACTGAGTATTTGCTAAGAAAAATGCTAAAATGATGATGAATGGCTTTTTAGATAGATATATAAGAGCTATATATCTAAAACTAGCTATATATTAACTATATATCTAGCTATATATTAAAACTATCCGCTATAAGAACTACCTTAAAACTATTCAGCACGGCGGGCATTTAGTACAGAAATTCTCACTCAAACAATAACAAAAAAATCAACTCAATACAACTCGATCAAATCATCTCGCTTGAGATGAGTCCCCAGACGCAGCAATTTGCAGAACTTAAGCCTTTCTTGGTAACAGCAACCCTTTTTTCAATTCACCAATCTCGTTGCCCTTCTCTGTACTCGTTCCAGCAGCTCTACATCATTCGTAAAACGAGGCCTGCAGACCTGCTTGCAGTACTCAAGGTGTGGCCTGACCATTGCCTTTTACAAGGGATAATCACCTCCTTATGCCTGCTAGAAAAATTCCTGTATATCATTGACAATATCCTGTCCTATCATTGACAATATTCTACTCTGGCAGCCTGTCTACACTGCGCAGAAAACTTCATATCTGATTGCACAATTATCCCCAGGTTCTTTTCATTCTCCACTGCCCTAAGTGTAGTACCACACAGTTGGTACGTTAATCTGGGGTTAGTGCTACCCATATGCCGTACTTTGCATTTGTCAATGTTAAATTCTATTGCCACCTCTCAGTCCATTTCTCAGCTTTTCTAAATCCTGTTGCAGTAGTCTACTGTCATTAACAACCCTGCCAACCTTTGCATCATCTGCAAACTTTGACGTTAAGCTTGATATACCTTCATCAATATCATTGATTAATACAGAAAACAACAAGGGCGCGGAACACCGAACCTTGGGGGACTCCACTAATAACATTAGTCCACGAAGAGCAGTGCCCACTGAATACCACTGTCTGTTTTCTCCCACTCAACCATCCCTTTACGCATAGCTGAAATTGCCCTCAATACCATACTGCTCCAATTTGTACAGTAGTCTTCCATGCGCAATAGTATCAAAAGCTTTCCTAAAATCGAATTATATGATATCAAAATTATTTTTTGCTTCTAGTTCCTTTGCGACCATATCATAGTATCCAATCAAATTGGTCAGACAAGACCCTCCCTTAACTATAACTGCAGCCTTGTCTAAATGATCTTGCAGCGCTTCTTTGACAAATTACCCCATTATTTTTCTCGGAACACAAGTTAAACTAACAGGTCTGTAATTACACGTGTCACACTTTGAGCAACCTTGTTGAAATGGGGATACATTTGCACATCTCCAGTCCACGAGAACCTCACCTGAGTCCAAAGAAGCTTTAATAATTATGGCCAAGGGTTTGCTTTTTTCCTTTGCTGCCTCCTTTAATATAACTGGATAGATCCCATTCATTCCAGGTGCCTTTCTTATGTTCAACTTCGACAATTTCTTCTCCATTTTGCTCTCAGTTATTGCAAAATCATTTAGTTCCTTGCTAGAGTTTGATAAGCTACTGGCCCTCGCTTACCTTAAGACTTTCATGTGTGAATGTAGATGCCAAAAACTCATTCAATTTGTCAGCTACCTCAGCAGGATCATCAATAATCGAATCATGGATATCAAGTGGACCAATCTGGTTCATCCTCTTCCTTCTAGAAGTTACGTGAGTGAAGAAGTCTTTGCATCCTTTGCTAAAGATTTATCATGATCTGCCTTTGTTTGCCTAACCTACTTTGTGAGTTGATTACAGACTAGCTTATGTCTGTAATCAACTCACAAAGTTGATTACAGACATAAGATTGCCATAATCTTCTGTGTGTGTCACCTGACAATTTATATGTATCCCATGCATTTTTATTCTCTGACACGAGTCTTATTAGTTCATTTTCCATCCATTTAGGCCTAAACCTTGAATAGTCTGAAGCCTAGTAGCTTCCAAGATTACTTCCTTGAATGCTTCACATTTAGAATTAGCTCTTGGTAATTTCATAAATTGGTACCATTGTATAGAATTTAAATAATCTCCGATACCACTGTAGTCACCTTTACGAAAGCAGAAACCCTTCCCGTTACCCCTAATGGTAGTTACCTTTTTGAGTAAATCCCACTTCAGCACACTGTGATCACTTCCACCTAGTGGCAGTGATCCTTTATCTGCAGATTCTTAATGCATGAAGAATCACTGCTGATATCAGATGAAGAGTAGTACTCCCTCTGGTTGCCTCTCGAAGATGCTGCTGTAGAAAAAAGTCATCGAATAAATCCACAAAAGCCTTGCTAGTGTGCGAGTGACCAACCCACAAGTTCCAATCAATATCTGGAAAGTAAATCCCCCATTACAAGACAAACTGATGTATTGGCCCACTCTATTTCTTTTTACAGTTGTTCATTATACTCATCAGATTCATTACGCCTATAACACACTTCTATTCTCAATTTTTCTTTCCCATTGCTTATGTCACACCAACTGACTCAACATTGCACTGTTCACCCATATCAACTGGACGCACTTTGTTAGATTTTGTGTTTCTTAACTAACAGCATACCCCTCCTCTCTTCTTATCCTTTCTGTACACATTGTACTCCCCAAATTCGGATTCTGCACTTCTTATATCTGTATGACACCACGTCTCTGATATCCCAACATTATCTGCCTTTGATGTTTTGACCGGCACCTGAAATTCATCAAATTTATTTATTATAGTCCTAGCATTGGTGTACACACCCCTGTTCTTACTCTTTGTTACCCTAACAGAGCCCATGTATTTATTTGTTCTGCAATGACTCCCATCAGTCTCTGAAATCCTTTTCATCATATTTTCCAGTCTGCTGCTCATTCTAACAGAAGCAGTGCATGAATCACTTTCACCTCTGCCAGCGGCTGCTGTTAATCTATTAGTCCGTGTATCCCCCCCAATCTAACAGTTTTCGGACCCACCTAACACTGCCTCGATAGCATCAGCAAACATTCTTGCACCTTTTCTATTTAAATGTATCCCAACCCTATAGAAGCAGTCTCTCCTGTTAACATTAGGTAGATTAGGTTGTGCTGCTTATTTAAATGTTCCGTTCTGAGAGAAATATATTTTAATTGAATTCTGTTGTTGTTGTCATGAAATTTAATGACACATAAGCTGCTAGGGCCATATTGTGTCTTTCTAATGGTTAATAGGAAACACTAACTTTATTGTAATACCTCTTATATTTTATAGTATATTCCTATGTTATTTAGGAAGGCAAACAGTTCTGTTTTATTAGGGTCATCACCAAGAATCTGCAATAATGTTAGTGAAGACATGATTTAAAGCTGTTTTAGAGGATACTGAGAAGGTGAGGACAGTCCAATGACGAATAGTCAGTTGAACATGACATGATGTGCATTGAGGAGCGCTGTCATTCGTTAATAGATAGAGGTGTGTGGGTCGGGTATGCTCAATTCTTAGCCTTCCCAGAGTTAGTTCTTCTCGTCTGCTTTTCCGAAAGCTGGAAAGCCACAGCTTCGGATCTGGTCAATGCTCAATGTTCGGTAAAGTTTGTTCCCTGGATAACCTCTCCAAATTGTTTCTCAACTATTGTAAAATGCTTTAAGGATGATTGGTTTGAAATCGGTATATGGAACTTGAAAAGTCTTTAAAATAGAGGTATCTGGTTGTTTGGCTGCAAGATCTGCTTTTTCATTTCCTGCTATCCCACAATGTCCTGGGATCCAACAGAATTTCACAATTTTGTTTGACTGATTACATGCAAGTAATTTAGAAAGTATTTCGTTTATTACAGGGTGAGAGGAGTTGGTATTACTGCTTATGGCGCAGACAGCACTGAGCGAGTCAGTGTATATTAGAGCAGACGGAATTAGTCGTTCAATAATGTGATTCAGAGCTAAGTTTATAGCATAAAGCTCAGCAGTGAAGATACTGCATTCTACTGGTAGAGGCAGAAGTGGTGAATGATGGGAATATTACCGCAGCACCTACTTGGGTCTTAGATTTTGATTCACCTGTATAGATTTCACAGTCCTGTGAATGAGAATAAGTTGCGTCTAACTGCTTGATATTGGAAGGAGACAGAGTGTTCTTTCCTCATCGTTGAAAATAGCCATCATATATTGCACAGATATTTGTCCAGGGTGGATCTGGTGGTGTCATGTCCTGAAATATATTGCTGATTTCTATATTCCATGATTGAGCCAGTTCCTTTAATCTAATTGGAGCAGGACGGTTTTCATTTGGTTTGCTGTTGTAAAATGTCTCCATTCGGTATTGTACAGACATCTCCAAATAGGGTGGGAGGGAAGACTGCGGATTTTTTCGGCATACATCAGAAGTAATGTTTTTCTGCGAAGATGTTAGGGAGGTTCATGAGCTTCGATGTAAAGGCTCTGAACCGGGGAGGTTCTGAAAGCCCCCAGAGCGATTCTCAGAGCACTGTGCTGGATGGTGTTTAATCGCTCTAAAGTACTTGGTTTCGGAAATCACCGTTACTTATATCGACGTCCAGGCAGCATTTGATTCCGTATCCGTTCACGCGTTGATAAGGCTATTACGTGAGTATTACTTCATTGGCGGAGACGTGCTCTGGTTCATTCAGTCAATGCTTGAGAATAGGACGATTATTGTTCGCGATGCCAATCGACGCTACACCAGAAATATTACAACTGGAGTCCCACAAGGTGGGGTCCTCTCTGGTATTTTGTTCTCAGCCGTTCTTCTGCCTTTCGTGACGGGCCGAACTGATATTATCACTTTCGCCGATGATATAAAGCTGTTCACTGTTATCAACCCCGGAGACACTGCTGACTACACAAATGTAGTAATCGAACATAAAATCCAGAACCTCGAGGCCTTCCTCTCCGGTTTCGGCCTTCACATCAATCCTGAGAAGTCGAAACAGCTCACTTTCTCGCTCAAACGGAACCCAACGATGGTGCAACCCAATATAAGAGGATCCGCGATTTCTGCTGTGCAGCAACACACCGACCTGGGCGTTATTTTTGACCAGAAGCTCTCCTTTATACCACACATAGACCACCTGCAAAAAAAATTCTATCGACTCCGGTGGATGCTTAAGCAACAACTTATGCATGTCCATGACCAGGCCGTTGGGTGCAGGTATATTAAGACGTGTGTCTATCCGGTCATTCTTTATGGAGCAGAAGTCTGGACCTCAACTGCCGCAACGCATCTAAGACGGATTTTTGCGGGCGAATTTTGGATATTGAAGTGGGCCATATGGAAATTCCGACTTCCCTCTGCACGAAGGACCACCCAGATGGCAGCATCTCTAAACATCAGACGTCTTCCTGCCATTATCCATGAGAGAAGGCTCGTCTTTTCTGTAAAAATGATGGTTGGCATTATTTCGCACCCAGACTTCTGGGCCAACTGCGGTTGGAGGATCCCGGTCCCAAGCCTTCGGGCCAATCCAGTCCTCCAGGCCACCCCAAACCGGTTAAAGTTATCCGATCGCTTCATACCCGTGCAAATGCTGCAGTACGTATACTCCTTGGATGGCGACCTCTACAAGTTCGCAGTGGATAAAAAATACAGGCAGAACTTACTCCATCGACTTCCTTCTCAGGACCATGTCACAGGGCATCAGAACCTGCTCCCAAGGACCTGTCCATCATTCCCATGGATCCCTCACTACATTGCTCCAACTTTCTGCGCCTGCTCAGATGACTCCAACACTGTAAGAGGACTGCTCCCTGGAGGATAAATTAGCATGATAACATGCTGTTGTGTATTTACGTTCCTTGTTTATTGCAGTGTATTAGCCTTTGTAACCTTTATATTAGCCTTTGTAACCTTTATATTAGACTTTTACCTTGTGTTAACCTTTACTGTAAACCCCTGGCTTCTAGCCGTGAAGGGTATTGTGTACGGCATATGCATTTTGTATACAATAAAGATTTCTTCTTCTTCTTCTTCTTCTACTTTTACTAGCAGAGTCATACACTGGAGAACCATAGTCCAAGCGAGACCTGATGAGACTCTATAAAGATGGACGAGGGTATGTCGATCAGCGCCCCATGACATGGATGACACACACCGAAGGATATTCAATTTCTTCAAGCAGATGGTTCGAAGGTAGGCCAGATGTGCTTGGAAGTTCAGTTTCCTGTCTAGTATCAGGCCAAAGAAACGGACAGTGTGAGCAAGAGGAACTGGCACGTTATTTATCGTTAGCTCTGGATCAGGATGAAGTGACCGAAGTTTGCAGAAATGGGTGGTAGTGGATATCTGTTCAGCGAGATGGTTGTTGTTGTTGTTGTTGTAGTTAAGTTTAACGACACATAGGCTGCTGGGGCCATATTGTGTCTTTCTAATGGTGGATATGAAACGATACCTATATTTTATGGTATATTCCTATCTGATTTAAGTAAGTAAATAGTTCCTTTTTATTAGGATCATCTCCCAGGATCTGCATTAAATTTACTGATGACTGTGTATTAGAAATTGACTTAAAGATCCTTAAGCGGATGGTTTGAAAGTGGGGACAGTCCACTAGCAAATGGCGAATGGTCAGTTGAACTTGGCATGATGTGCATTGGGGAGCACTGTCATTATTTAATAGATACAGGTGAGTGAGGTGTGTATGCCCAATCCTTAGCCTTCCTAAAATTGTTTCTTCTCGTCTATTTTTCCGGAAACTGGAGAGCCACAGTTTTGGTTCTGGTTTTATTTTGTATAGTTTGTTTCCTGGATAACCTCTCCAGATCAGTGACCATCTATTGTAACATGCTTTACGAATGATATGTTTGAAATCGGAGTACGGAACTTGACAATTCTGTAAAATATTGGTATCTGGTTGTTTGGCTGCAAGATCTGCTCTTTCATTACCTGCTATACCAGAATGCCCTGGTATCCAGCAGAATGTCACAGTTTGGTTGGTCTCATTGCACACAAGTAATTTGGAATGGATTTGTTTGATAACAGGGTGAGAGGAGGTGCTATTGCTATTTATGGCAGAGACAGCACTGAGGGAGTCAGTGTATATTAAGGCAGAAGAAATCAGAAGTTGAGTAATGTGATCTAGGGCCAAGTTAATAGCATAAAGCTCTGCAGTGAAGATACTGCATTCTACAGGTAATGAGATAGAAGTAGTGAATGAAGGGAAGATTGCCGCAGCGCCTACTTGGGTCTCAGTTTTTGATCCATCAGTATAGATCTTACAGGCCTGTGAATTAGAAGCAGAATGAGTTTCATGTAATTGTGCGATATTGAAGGGAGACAAGGTTTTCTTTCCCCACTGTTGGAAATAATCATCATAAATTGCACGGATATTTGTCCACGGTGGATCAGGCGGTGTTATGTCCTCATATATATTGCCGATTTCAATATTCCACGTTTGAGTTAGTTCTTTAAGTCTAAGTGCAGCAGGTCTGTTTTCATTTGGTTTGCTGTTGAAGAATGACTCCCATTCGGTATTGTATAGACATCTCCAATTCGGGTGAGAGGGAAGACTGCGGATTTTTGCGGCATACATCAAAAGCAATGTTTTCCTCCGAAGATGTAAGGGAGGTTCGTGGGCTTCAATGTAAAGGCTCTGAACTGGGGAGGTTCTGAAAGCCCCTAGAGAAACTCTCAGAGCACTGTGCTGGATCGTGTTCAATCGCTCTAAAATAGTTTTCCTAGCAGAGTCATACACTGGGGAGCCATAGTCTAAACGGGACCTGATGAGAGCTCGATAGAGATGGATCAGGGTATGCCGATCAGCGCCCCACGACATAGATGACACACACCGGAGGATGTTCAATTTCTTCAAGCAGATGGTCCGAAGGTAGGTCACATGTGCTTGAAAGTTTAGTTTCCTATCTAGCACTAGGCCAAGAAAACGGACAGTGTGAGTAAGAGGTATTGGCATGTTATTAATCTTTAGCTCAGGATCAGGATGAAGTGATCGTAGTTTGCAGAAGTGTGTAGTGGTGGATTTCTGTTCAGCAAGACGATATCCATTGCATAAGGTCCAGGTTTCTATTTTGTATAGAGCATTTTGCAACTGTCGTTCGATAGTATTCATACTTTGTGATTGGCAGGATATAGTGAGGTCATCTGCATACATATAAATTTGAATGGTTTTTGGAAGATCTTCCAATATTTTGTTGACTCGAATCGCAAATAGGGTAGCACTCAGTATTGAACCCTGCGGGACACCCTCTTCTTGAATGTGAGTTGCTGACAGCTCGTTTTTATATCGGACTTGAAAAGTGCGTAATTTTAAAAAGTTCTGAATGATTTGAGGAAGATAGCCTCTCAGCCCCAACTGATGCATATCTTTAGTAATGCCATAGCGCCAGGTAGTATCGAATGCTTTGTGAATATCTAGGTTGACCATCACTAGGTGCTGTTTCATGACGAAGGCATTTCGTATGTTGCATTCAAGTTTTACAAGTAAATCTAGGGTGGATCTGTTTTTACGGAAGCCATATTGGTGATCAGAGAGAAGATGCTGGGAATCTAGAAACCAGGTGAGCCTCTTATGTACCATCCTTTCAAAGATTTTGCCTAAACAGCTTGTTAATGATATCGGTCTGTAGTTCTGGACCAGAGTGGGATCTTTGCCTGGTTTTGGAATAGCACAAATATAGGAATGCCGCCAGGACAGAGGATAAGTATTTTCTGAAAAGATACGGTTAAAGAATATTAATAATATGCCAAGGTCAGATTCACATAGATGCTGCAACATACTGTAGTGAATACCGTCTGGTCCTGCTGCACTATTTGACGATTTGCTTAAGCATTCCTTCAGCTCGACGAGAGTAAAAGGCTGGTTATAAGGGAGTGATAGTCTAGTTTGAAAATTTAATTTTTGACGTTCTTCATTAGTTTTAATGCGTTGGAAGGATGTCACATAAGAGGATGAGGCGGAAATGTCATAAAAAGACTCTGATAGCGCATTTGCTATATCATTAGGGGAAGATAGTTCCTGCCCATTCCATTGTATTATTGGTGATTGCAGCGGTAGAAATTTCCCATTGAGTGCTCGTATTTTTTTCCAAATAATTCGAGTGTCAGTATTTCTGTTAATGGATGAGGCGAAGTTAGTCCAGGATTCATGTTTTGCTTTTTTTCTAATCAGTCTCGCTTTAGCTCTGAGTTTTTTGTAGACAATTAGGTTGGCGGTAGTTGGGAATTTACGAAAGTGGTTCCAAGCTCTGTTTTTATCACGCTTTGCTTTGGAGCATTCTTCATTCCACCACTGATTTTGGTGTACACTCTTGTGCAGGTTAGATTTTGGGATGGAAATTTCTGCTGCAGATAATACGTGGCTGGTAATGTGGTCAGTTACGTTATCAAGATTCTGTTGCTGTACATATTGCTTTTCAAATATAACACAACTGGAATAGGTTTTCCAGTCTGCTTTTTGGAAGTTCCAAGAAGTACGGCCTTTAGGGTATGACATGACCTGTGTTTGAATTGAACTAATGATAGGGAAATGGTCACTGTGGAATGGATCATTTAGCACTAACCATTCCATGCTTGGAAAAAGAGAGGCTGAACAGATGGATAGGTCTATGGCGGATGTAGTACCAGCAGGTAGTTGAACATGAGTTGGAGAACCAGAGTTTAAAAGAGTCAGGTTATGGTTATCCAGGAATGTTTCGATTAGTTTGCCTCTACCATCCATGGTGGAGGATCCCCACAATGGATGGTGACCATTGAAATCACCAAGTAAACAGACGGGAGGCGGAAGTTGCATAATAAGACTGTCCAGTTCAGTCTGGGAGCAAGGATAATTCGGTGATATATAGATGGATGCAAGTGATAACGATATTCCCATTGCTATCCGGACTGCTACAACTTCTAAGGAGGTATTTAGTTGGAGATGTCTTGAGGGAATTGTAGATTTCACAAGTATAGCTACCCCACCACGAGCAGGAGAGTTAGAAACCCTGTCTCGCCTAAACATAGTATAGTTTTTGATTTTGACCGAAGCGTGTGGTGATAAAAATGTTTCTTGTAAGCATGCACCTACTGCATTAGTTTGAGTCAGTAAATCACTGAGGTCGTCTATATTACTGCGTAATCCTCGACAGTTCCATTGTAGGAATTTATTCATTGGTTGGATTTGTTTGAGGAAGATTGATCTGACTGTTTTTTCTGAGAAGGTTTCTGTCTGCTTGGTTTTGGTTTTTCATTTCTGGGAAAGATTGGGCGTCCTGTATCCATGATGTCACTAGCATGTAACTCTAGTACCGTGTCGTCATCTTCTGATTGAACATCAGTTTCCATGTTGATATTTCGTGGCTTCACCTTTTTCTGATTTTCAACGGTAGTTGATTTTGTTGTTTCGGGCAAAGTTGAGATAGCATCAGTTGGGATGCTGATCGGCGTATTGCTGGTTTCGTTGACTGTAGGTTTCTTATTGCATGATAAAACAGTTTTGGCCCAGGTGGCAAAGGAAACTCTCGGTTCTATGGACACATCTGTTTGAGTTGCAGCTGAGCGGCTGGTTCTAGAAACAGATGCGTATGATCGGCTAGGAATGGTTAGTAGCACTTGCTTTCTTGCTTCAGGGTAAGTGACTTTATGTTCAACTTTATATTTCTGGATTTTTTTACCTGTTTTCCAAAGGTCACATGCTTTAGAAAATGCAGGGTGGTTTTCCTTACAGTTTGGACAAATAGGAGTGGAAGCTGTACAGTCTTCTTGAGAATGCTCCTTGGAACCACAAAGAGGACACACAGCATCGCCTCGGCATGCTGTTTGAGAATGACCGTACTTCTGACATTTAAAGCAGCGAATGGGGTTTGGGATGTAAGGCCGTATCTTACAATTTAGGTAACCTGCTTTAACAGAAGATGGAAGAGTCGGAGTACTGAAAGTTAAAATGATGGACCTGGTTGGTAGTAGGTTGCCATCTTTTTTAGTCATGATTCTCCGTGCATGAGTCACTTTTTGTTCACTAAGCTCTTGTATTATTTCTTGTTCAGAGACATTTAGTAAGTCCCATTCGCTGATGACGCCTTTAGAGGTGTTCAGGGTGTTATGTGGCGTAACTGACACTGGAATGTTGTTAAAGGTTGTCAATTTTAACAATTTTTCTGAATGGCTTGGTTTGGAAGCTTCAATTAGAAGGTCTCCAGATTGAAGACGCTTCACCATTTTGGGAGATCCAACAACCGATTCTAAACATTTCTGTATTAGAAATGGCGATAACTTGCCTACAGGTTGTGTGGATAATGAGTGCATTATTAGAAATGCTGGCATATCTGCACTCTGTTTTTCAGTCCGCTGTCTCTTCGGACGATTCAAGTCATGCTCTGAATCAGAGTTGACAGGTCTGGAGCTCGTGGGCTCTAGCGGTGGATATGCATCACAATCCATCGTTGCTCCTTTCAGCCCTGGAAGAGGGAATTCCTTCTCCCAGGTTACCGACCCCGCCACGTGGAGGCAGGAGCGGTGCCAACCAGTGACCAAGCGATCAGCAGAAGAAGAGAGCAGTACGTTGCTAGCGATGGCAGTAACGTTGCAAGCGGGGTTAGCAGTAACGTTGCTAGCGTTGAAGCAGTGACGTTGCTCAGCGAGGGAAGCAGTGACGTTGCGAGCGGTCAGCAGTGACGTTGCGAGCGGTGGAGGGTTTATGAAAGCACTAGTACTCACTCTAGGAAAAACGCTAGAAAACGCACTATAAAGATCGCTTGGGAACTATCGCTTGGCACTCGGGGCCAGCGAGATGGTATCCTTTGCGTAAGGTCCAGGATTAAATTCTAGTTAGAGCAATTTGCAGCTGTCTTTCGATGGTATTCATACTTTGCAATGGGCAGGATATGCTGAGGTCGTTAGCAAACATGTATACTTCAATCGTTTTTGGAAGATCTTCCAGTGTATTGTGGACCGTGATAGCAAATAGGGTTGGACTCAATATCGAACCCTGTGGGACACCTTATTCTTGAATGTGAGATGCTGACAGCATGTTTCGATATCTGACCTAAAATGTGCGTAATTTTAAAAAAGTTCCGAATTATTAAAGGGAAGTAGCCTCTCATTCCTAACTGATACATATCTTTAATGATACCATGGCGCCATGTCGTGTCAAATTCTTTATGAATATCCAGGTTAACCCTCACTAGATGTTGCCTCTTGACGAATGCGTTACGAATGTCAGATTAAATTTTTATAAGTAAATCTAGGGTTGACCTGTTTTTACGGAAGCCATACTGATGATCAGAGAGTAGATTTTGGGAATCTCGAATCCAGGTGAGCCTCTTATGCACCATCCTTTCAAATATTTTGCCCAAGCAGCTTGTCAACGATATCGGTCTATAATTCTGAATTTGAGAAGGATCTTTGCCGGGTTTTGGTATAGCGCAAATATAGGAATGACGCCAAGCGAGAGGATATGTATTTTCTGAAAATATCCGGTTGTAAATGAGCAATAGTATTCTAAGGTCGGGTTCACATAGATGCTGAAGCATATTGTAATGAATGCCGTCTGGTCCAGCTGCACTAGATGGACATTTGCTCAGGGATTCTTTCAGCTCAGTTAGAGTAAATGGTTGGTTATACCTAAGTGAGGGACTAGTTGAAAAATTCAATTTAATGCGTTGAAAGGATGTCACATAGAAGGAAGAGGAGGCAGAAATATTATAGAAACATTCTGCTAAAAAATTTGCAATATCAATAGGAGAGGATAGGTCCTGCCCATTCCATTCTATTATTAGAGACTGCAACGGTAGAAATTTGCCATTAAGTGCTTGTATTTTTTTTCCAGATTATTTAACCGTATTTTTGTTAATAGTTGAGACAATATTAATCCAGGAGTTATGTTTTGATTTTTTTTCTGATTTGTCTAGCTCTGGCTGTAGGTTGGCGGTAGTTGGAAATTTGCGAAACTGGTTCCAAATACGGTTTTTTTTTCTCTTTTAGTTTTTGAGCAATCTTTATTCCACCACTGGTTTTGGTGTACCCGTTTGCGCTGGTCGGATTTTGGAATGGAAATTTCGGCTGCGATAATATATGGCTGTAATGTGTTCGGTTACGTCATCAATATGTTGTTGCTGTACATACTGTTTGTTGAGTAGGACACAAGTATAGTTTTTCCAGTCTGCTTTGTGGAGATTCCAAGATGTACGGGCTTTAGGGCATGATACGACCTGTGTTTAAATTCAGCTGATGATGGGAAAATGGTCACTGCGGAATGAATCATTCAAAACCATCCATTCTATACTTGGAAAAAGAGATGCTGAACAGATGGATAAGTCTATGGCTGATGTTGTACCTGCTTTAATCATGAGTTTAACGCAGGTACAACATTGAACATGAGTTGGAGAGGCAGTGTTTAATACAGTCAGATTATGGTTATTTAGGAATGCTTCAATTAATTGGCCTCTCCTATCCATAGTGGAAGATCCCCACAATAGATGGTGAGCGTTGAAATCACCGAGTAAACAGACAGGAGGTGGCAGTTGTGTTAAACGTTTGTCAAGTTCAGTCTGGGAACAAAGATAATTAGGTGGTATATAAACAGATGTAAGGGTTAATGATATTCCCATTGCCATCCGAACTGCTGCAACTTCTAGGGAGGTTTCTAGTTGGAGATGTCTTGATGGTATGGTAGTTTTAACACGAATACCTACCCCTCCACGAGGAGAAGAGTCAGAATCCCTGTCTCGCCTAAACATAGTATAGTATTTTGAATTGGAGTGAAACTTTTAGTGATAAAAATGTTTCCTGTAAGCATTCTCCTACTGCTTTAGTTTGTATGAGTAAATCATTCAGGTCATCTATAGTACTGCGTAATCCCCCGCAGTTCCACTGTAGGAATTTGTTCATTCATTGGGTTTATTTGAGGAAGATTGATCTGACTGTTTTTTCTGAGGTTTCTGTCTGTTTTGTTTTGATTTTTCATTTCTATGAAAAGTTGGGCGTCCTGTGTCCATGGTATCATTGGCATGTAGTTCTAGTACTGTGTCTTCATCCTCTGACTGAACCTCCATTTCCATGTTGCTATAGCGTGGTTTCATTGTCTTTTCATTTTCAACACTAACAGATTTTGTTCTTTCGGGCAAGGTTGAGATGGCATCAGTTGGGATACTGATTGGCGTGTTGCTGGTTTCATTAACTGTAGATTTTTTATTGCATGTTAGCATAGTTTTGGCCCAGGTGGCAAATGGAATTTTTGGTAGTATGGAGACAACTGTTTGAGTTGCAATTGACTGGCTGTTTTTAGTGACCGATGCGGATGCGTATGATCTGCTAGGCAGGGTTAACAATATTTGCTTCCTTGCTTCAGAGAATGTGACTTTATGCTCCACTTTACGTTTCTGGATTTGTTTGTCTGTTTTCCAAAGGTCACATGCTTCAGAAAATGCAGGATGGCTTCCTTTACAGTTAGGACAAGTAGGAGTGGAAGCTGTACAGTCTCCTTGAGAATGCTCCTTAGAGCCACAAACACACAGCATCGCCTCGGCATGCCGTCTGAGAATGGCCATACTTCTGGCATTTAAAGCAGTGAATTTTTTAGTCATTATTCTCCGCGCATGAGTCACATTTTGTTCCCTGAGTTCTTGTATTATCTCTTCTTCAGACACGGATAGCAAGTCCCATTCGTTGATAACACCTCTAGAGGTGTTCAGAGTGTTATGGGGCGTAACTGACACTGGAATACTGTTAAATGATGTTAATTTTAACAGCTTCTTTGATTGAGTTGTCTTAGAAGTTTCAATTAGAAGGTCTCCAGATTGGAGACGCTTAACCATTTTAGGAGATCCACAAACCGATTCTAAACATTTCTGTATAAGAAAAGGCGATAGTTTGCCAACAAGCTGCGTGGATAATGAGTGCATTATAAAAAATGCTGGCACGTCTTTATTCTGGTTTTCCGTCTGTAGTCGCTTCGGACGATTGGAGTCATGGTCGTTGTCAGGAATTTCTGATCTTGAGCTCGAGGGCTCTACAGGTGGACAATTACTTATATCCATGATGGCTCCTTTAACCCTGGGGGTTTGTTTTTACCATCCAGGTTACAGGCCCAGCCGCGGGGAGTCAGGAACAGTGCCTGGTGTGACCAAGCGTAAAGTAGTAGGGGTTAGTAATAGAACTATCAGAAAAAGAAAGGTGGCTTTCCTTTCTTGCACTGTACAAGCACTTTTGTATCAAGAGCTGTTATTAAATAAATATATTGCTTAACGCGAAGAACGTAAAGGAACTATAGATCGCTTTTAAGAAATCGCACTTATTGCACAGAGAATTCGCTTAGTCACAATCGCTTGGCACCCGGGGCCTTGAATTATGTAATATAGGACATGTTAGATCATGTTTCAAATCGGTAATAATCAACTGGGAGAAAAGTGTGAAGTTTTGGAAGCAAACCTCGTTTCTAAATGACATTTAATGTCTAAAATATTCACTTTTTAAGAAACGTAAGTGCGGATTCGCAAAGAGTGCTTAAACAGTCGGGGTAACAGCTCTCAAAGGCGGAAAATGAATGGTATCAATTTTGGAGCATCAGTTATTTACGAACAAGTTGTGCTTTGAGACAAAGCACCTCAAATGTAAATTCCACTTCCACGTCTAGATAAAATCGATGCGATTAGGTCGTTAATTATTTGGCATGAAATCTCTATGTAGACAGAAGCTAATTACATAAAATTTTGTAATTTCAGCAGTCACGTTTATAAACATCAGACTAATGATATCGCTGACCTTAAGGTAAAAAATACTGCCTAGCCAGGAAAGCGAAAGCTATTGAAACTCTGGGATACCATACTGCATATCGCATACTGCACAAAACCGTAACACTGATTGTAAAGAAATATAAAATTTTAAAAATAATAATAATTTTTATTTATTCCTGGAGTTCGGGCTTATATTTGGTTTTTGAGGCCCTATACGTTTTGTTATAACCTGTATAATAAACAGGGATGTGTGAGATTGGATGCGATGACTTCTATGTCCAAGATCTCAGGGACGGCAACATGAACAGGATCAAAAGGGTCGAGGCAGCATCATTAATTACTGGGACGTTTTCATTAAGTGGAGATGAACTCCTTTTGTTATTTTTGCATCCGACTGCTTAAGAGCCTTGAGACGTTGGTTATTATTTAACAAACATTTTGGGGCCCCTTTTATTCCAGATCCTGAGCAATTCCCATGTGGCGCAACCTTCCCTTTGCATCTCAGCTGATAGGATACCTTCCATCTGGATTATATTATTCGTGATTAGCACGCAGCTGAGGCAATTATAGTTTCTGTAAATTGTTGATATTCTAAGATGCTTTTCTTTTCGAGATAGAAAATTAAAATAACGCCTGTAGCTGGACTAAACTGCATCTAGAAGCCGAATACAAAGCAATATCAGGCAGTTCTTCTACATTTAGTATTAGTATTATGAATGTTAAGTCGCAGGATATATGAACTTATAACAGTTATGCAAAAAGTGATCGATAGTAAGGAACTATCTTAAATGAATAAATAAATCATTTCATTTCAAAAATACGAGGTTTCAGGAACTGCAATTTTTCAGGCACGTTAGATTCCACTGAATAGGACAACAAATTCTATAGGAATACCACGTGTTGTGTGGTGTGATTTTTGTTAATTAAGTCCTTTAGACATCTGCTCTCAGGCAATTTCGAAACATGAATGCCATACGTCAATGTACAGTACGTATTACATTTATGAGTCATCAGTCGCATATCTCTCTTTCTGTATTTGTGGCGCCAATCAAATCGGGGTGCGGGTGGGGGAGGAATGATGAAACCAAATGTGCTTATGTATAAATACCACATATATTCAGACAGTATCCTCATCAGATTTTGAAGATACCAAAAGTTAACCATTCTGTCTGAACCGGTATACACCATGGACAAGAAAGTGGTAAGTGAATTTTTAATTTTTTTGAGGCTATTCGTAAATCCTAACAGTCCCAGTTAGAAATATATGTAGTCGGTTAAACGTTAGACTTATCGCGCAGAGGGACACAAATCAGCAAGTAATATAAAAATATACTTTCACTGACACAACGCACTGGTTCAATATGTCCTATGTTGCCGAGCCACCGAGAAATGAACCACTAATATGGTACGTTTAAACTAATTTTTCAGGTTTCTACAATTCGTGATATATAAATCTTAGCAGCTCATTAGTGGTAAACTTCGAAAATCTGAATTTTGTTTAGCTGTATACGCAATACTAATCTTGGGACTTATTATTCTCAATGAGATCACGCAGTTAGGGTGGAATGCCCATCCATGCACTGCATATATTTGTAATATGTAGTGCTTATTTGGAACAAACTGCAAGACAGCTAAGGCCATGAAGTGCTCTGCATTTGTAAATTTCGCGAGTTCTGTAGTTGGTTTGTCTGTTTCCTGGACTTGTGGAGCAGAAACTGTGCAATTCGTCCTACACAGATTATTTCCACAATGATGTTATGTTAGCTCTTAAAAGTTCCTTCTATTGAGGTTAGATCTTCGGAATTTAGGAGAACCCTTTGGGGACAATCATTGAAATTACGGCACAGGTCTCTGAAGTTCCAGTTTATGAATTTATTCATTATTTGGGCTTGGGTAAGAAAGACTGATCCGACTGCTTTTTAGGAGTGATCAACGTTTTTATTTACTGAGACATATCGGGCGGTCTAATTCCATGGTTTCATTTGGTTGCAATTCTAACACTGTGTCATCCATACTGCCGGTGTTGCAGGAACAGCCTTCTGGACTTGAATACTCTTTTTGGTTTCTTCGTTTATGTAATGTTGAGGTACGAATACTCATCGGAGTATTGCTAGTTTTCTGTGCGCTTTTTGGAACTTGTTTTCTTGCCTCAGGATATGCAACTTTATGTTAAATTTTTTCTGTTTTCTGTCTCCATGCTTTAGAAAAAGTTGACTGGCTCTTTTTGAAGTTAGTGCAAATGTCAGCAGAAGCTGCTCACTTTACTGAAATATGCTCTTTAGAACTGCAAATTGGGGTTAGAAATGACGCCTCTTAACTTTTAGTTGCTTTTGCCCAAGAAGCAAGTAACGGACGACCAGTTTTAGTAATTTTTAAAAATGTATTCATATTACGCATTTTTAACTGTATTAATACCACTGCTGTAACTTAAGATTGCTTTTTTTGATTTTGCAGATTATTTTCGTTGGGTTCGCTTTGGTGCTACTGCTCTGCATGCAGAACGCTAACTCTGCAAGCTTAAGTAAGGCTTTGTTATATTTGTTATGTTATGTCAATGTAGCTTGAGTGGTGTTATTGCACATTTTGCTGGTGTTGAAATTAAAAACTTTTTTTTAATTTACAGGTTTGAAGGAACGGTTGCTTGAGAAACGATCTGCTCACAATGAAGCGCATGTGCGTGGAAAGCGATGCGGACCTCGTACTACAACTTCAGAAACTACTACCACTGCCGGCAGTGGGTGAGGAAGAGGGCCACCCAATCCTGACAACAATCTAGCTGTCCGATTGAGGACGGGTTGCACACTGAGTCACTTCTAACTCATCGATGTATGTCAGGATTTCAGAAACAATTTCCAGTTCCATGGATGAACCAACCGACTAGTCAATTTATTGTTTTCCTAATGTATGCACCAAAGAGTAAATAAATTCACAATTAATCATTGAACAAGTTTTCTTGAAGAATATATATTTACCAATATGTGTACTACACCATCATTTAAAAATAAGAGTATCTCTGAGGGCAGCTCAAAGGCCAGAAGTGAACACAATATGATCACAACTGTTTCTATGTTACACAAAATCATCGCAATGATTCTATGTAACATCATAATTATAATATCATGCATTTAAACAACCTGTGAAATTTAGCACCTTGCCAAAAATGTGTAATTCTTTGGCATTTTTTAAAACAAATTAGGACCATGTTCGGATAAGATTTTCTTTTTTAATTAAGCTTATATTAATCTTTTTTACATTTGGATGAGTTAGAATGAATGAAAATAGTGAATGTACTGATTAAAGGATAACTAATCCCTCTCCACCACATTGCATATTCTTCTGGCTGCCCGTGATTAGTGGTTATAATCATCGACCTCTACACACGGATAATAAAAGCCTGTTTCGGATCCTGTCAATGAAGCGAGGAACTTTTATGGGCTGTTTTCACTCAGTAATTGAGTTAGTCATTCTCATGCGAGGATAGTAAGGTTTTGTTCCACGGAAAGTCAGGTTTTTCGCCCAGCAAATGAGGCAAACCGAACAAAGAACACATGCAATTTCTGGACATAATACACATTGGTATATAAGTTAGTTCTTTGATGATCTTAATTTAATAGTCTTTTATAGGGAGGGTGTAGAACAATTCAAACCTCACGTTTGAAATCCTACTGTTGCTAATTAATATTTCATGGGTACAGTGAGGCTCCTCATTGTCGTGTTGAAGCAACATTGCAAGGTCTTATTCGTTTCATTCTCTTTCTCTTTTGAGTTTGCCCAACGTACTGAATTGATTGTAGCCCACTTTTCCAAAATTCTCTATGGATAATATCCGGAGAACTTAAAACTTGTTGTACCATCTATAACACTCATAGAAACTAGAAAAATACTCCACTAAATAGCTCATCCTATTTGAACAGCGTGCCTAAAGACTTTCATTTAAAACAGTAGCACTTAAATGAGCAGCTACACGTAAAATAAACTGCATAAAACAGAAAATATTGGCTACACGTTGAACCTAATTGGAACCTGCTCTGCCTAGCGCCGAAGGTAGGTAGAAGACAAATATACACTGAGTGATCACTGAATTATGACCACCCATATGAAAACTGAATGCGACCCGTTGACCACGTGAGGTACGACACTGCGAGTTAGTCGACCTACGTAGCATAGATAAGGTGTCAGTGGTTCAGTAGGTAGTAAAATTCCGAGCGTGATGGGTAAAAGGAAGGTTTTATCGGACTTTGATAAAGGACAGATTGTGGGCGCTCGACGAGCTGGTGCCCCGATTTCCCAAACGGCTGAACTGATGGGGTGTTCGAGAGTCGCCGTAGTTAAAGTGAACCAGGACTGGCGTCAAAATGGTCAGAGAACGACCCGACGGCAAAACTACAAAGGTCAGCGAAAGGTTGATGTTAGAGGTGAGCGCCAGGTTCGACGACTCATACAGGCGCAGCACTGTTGAAGAATTGACTACCCAATACAACATGGGCCAACCCAGAACAATATCTGGCATGACCATGCGTCGCACGTATGGGTTATAATAGCAGACGACCCCTATGGCATCCTCTCCTAACCAAGGTTCACCGCCGTAAAAGACTCGCCTGGTGCAAAGAGCATGCAAGTTGGACGTTAGAAGACTGGAAGAAGGTGTGCTGGTCGGATGTCACGTTATTTGCTCCACACCGTGGATGGTCGTGTACGGATTTTGCGTCAACAACATGAGGCTCTTCATCCATCATGCATAGTATCAAAAGTGCAGGCTGGTGGAGGCTGTTGTATGGTGTGCGGAATGTTTCACTGGCAGGAATTTGGACCAACCCTGGTGCATGTGGAACAACGTATCAGTGGTCTCCGCTATCGTCAACTGCTTAATGACTGTGTACACCCCGCTATGTTACACTTTTTTCCCGAATGGCGATGGTGACTTCCAAGATGACAATGCGCCGAGCCATCGGGCACTTGTTGTGCAGGAATGTTTTGAGGAACACAGTTCTGACTTCCAGCATATCGATTGGCCCTGCTGTCTGGCAGCAAAGATGGGTTCAGAGTGAACATGGTGAGGTTACACGAAGATACATTTCAAATGTTGAATTCGCATCATTACCCACAGTCTCAAAATGGTTTGTGCCTAGCATGACCACATCATATTTAATGACCGGCCATGGGTCGCTCAGGGCTAAATCTTTTGAAAGGGGCCTTGAGCCTGACCCTTTCTGTCACTGCGGTGCATCTGAGACATGGCAGCACGTTCAGTTTGAATGTAATGAAATATCTGAATGAAAGATAGGTACTGCTGAGTAAAATAAATAATCTCTCAGAAAATAATGTACATTTGCTCATTGAAAATTCTGATGTCTTCACTACATTTCAACAGTTCTCTGCGGCAGTTTTAAAGAAAAGATTTGCGGCTAGTAACTCTACAGTGGAGTCATAATGATCCAGATTAACTTACTTTTGGGAAGAACATATCGGAAGATAGCCACCAACGCAACAGGAAATGATAGGTAGACCCCTTTCTCCTCTAAGTGATACTGGACGGCTCATCATGAGTTTGAGCCCGTGACCACCAAATAAGGAGGATGCGGAAAGGTCAGGGAATGACCACCGCATATCCCCGGAGCAATATGGCCCTAGTTGCTAATGCTCCTAAAAACCAAATAACAACAACAGCTCACCATGAAACTTTGTGTATAAACGTGCCTAAATTATTAGGAAGCTAACCGTGAAGAATTGCAAATAATTGCTTAACCACACAGTTAAGAACATTCATACTTCTCTGCACCCCAACACGCTTATCTCTTATAAAATCGTATTTAAAAAAAATAAAATAAGATCTGCACCCCATAAGATGACTCCTGCAATAATCTAAAATGCCATCAAGCCTATTGAACAGAAACTGGAATTTCTGCTTTCTAACTGAAAATTTATAAGTACACTTATAGGAAAACCTTCTGAAAGAACGCTCTGTGCTACTGCGAGTGCTTTAGTGCATGCTGGGAACTTCCTTTCCTGGTAAGTCACCTGATGTATAAATTTTGTAGAATGGTATAAATCGCCTTAAAGGTAACCTTTAAGCTTTCATTTCCTATAGCCTATAGCTCAGGAATACTATATGAACACTGCAGATGGAAGTAGCCCTGAGGAACTTCTATAGACCCACCCAATGAACTCAGATCCTACTAGGTAAAAAATTAAATCAGACTATAAATTTCCTCAACAGTTTGACTGGCAAACAGAGAGAGTGGTAAACCTCACTGGAATGTGCAATAAATGTTAATAGTTTATTTCCTTGTCAATGCTAACGTTAATAGGGTAACTGATATACATAATGCTATTGGAAACTGCAGGATTCTTTAAAAATGTTTGTCTCGGCTGTGTGACTTTAATGGGTTTTTGGAGTTCCGGCCTTTGTTTTTTTGCGGGCTCCCAGGCCTTGGCAGCCTGGGAACCCGCAAAAAAAAAAAAAAAAAAACATATATCTAACTGTTGGTTGCAGGCCACAGACTGTATGACCTCCAGAACAGAAGAGGGGCAATATGTCTTCGAACAAATCAAACTTCAGATTAGGGAGCACTGCTTAATTAAATGTTCCCTTTCAGAGAAAAAATATATTTTACTTGTCTTCTGTAGTACCAGACGTTTCAGATCATGTTTCAAAACGCATCTAATCAACCGAGAGAAACGTGTGAACCTAATGTGACTTGGGATCCAGCAGAAATGGATGTCAAAAGAATGCTCAAAAAGAGAACGTAACGTCTGCTGGATCCGGGTCTGGAGTATTGGAAGCAAACTTCATCTTCATCACTTTTTAAGAAACGTAATGACAGATTCGCAAAGAGTGCATAAACAAAGTCGAGGAACCAGCTCTCAAAGGTGGAAAATGAATGGTATAAATTTTCCAGCATTATGAGCAAGTTATGTTTTGGGACAAAGCTCCATAAATGCAAATTCCTCTTCCACTTCTCGATAAAGGCGGGCCGAATAGGTCGTTAATTATTTGGCATGGCCTTCCTCGGTAGAGGCAAACTAATTGCATAAAATTCAGCAATTTCAACTGTGATGCTTATATACTTCAGACTAACGATGTCACTCACCCTAAAAATAACACTACTGCTTAGCCATAAAAGGGAAAGCTTTCATCTGGATTATGCTATTCGTGATTAGCATCAAGGCAACTGAGGCAATTATAGTTTCTGTAAATTGTTGATATAGCTTGGCTATCTGTATCTAGAAGCCAAGAAATACCAGTCAGTGCTACTACATTTTGTTGATTCTGCCATCTATCGGAAGAAAATGAAACCATATAATCAAGTTAAACATTTCATTGACGTTTATCGCTTGTCGCCATGGTGATCTCTTTCACGCGAAGGAATAAGAAACTGTAGATTTAAAAATGTACTTAATTCCAGTGCATGCTGATACTAATACAAATAGAATTTTTCACACGCATGCAGTTAAGTGGTGCACTAAATTTGTTGAATCTCTTTCAGTTTTTGACATGACATCGGCCTTAGCCTAATTGTTGTTTAGGCCACTGGGCGTGACTTCCGGTCTTGCTCAGACTTTAACACACGTCACGCATGTACTGTTACAGGCCGATGCTAGCTCTGTTCTTGCATACAATCTCAATATATTTCAAGCGCGCATCATTTAATAAAATACAAAATATGAAGGTGCATTGGCCGACTTAAAGGAAAATAAATATGTTTTTTTTTTATTTGGCACAAGGGCCTCCTGGACCTTGTGCCAAAAACCATAGAAAACCATGAAACCCGAAGGATAAATTCACAAATCGCCCTACTAGTTTTGATCATGTAATGCAAGTATTTCATCAGTAGATGACGATAATACTGACGCATGATTTTTTTATTGGGACAGGAGATTGCTGGGATAAACTTCCGGAGAGTATTTAGAGCGGGGTTACCAAGTCTGGTTACGCCTATGCACGCTATTGGTAATGAAATGAAATTTGCATTCTCTTACGTAATTGAAAGAGAAATATGTGCATTTAGGAGTATATACACCGCCCCCCAAAAATAATAGATATTTTAAAACAACGCTTCAAGACCTTTAAGTTAAAACGTCTTAAAGAGTAAGTACACAATCTCAGTTGGGGCACTTGCTTATCTTTACATCAACGGTCTGTTATCAATCTTATATAACAAGCTATAGTTTTCAGTGAGTTATCTTACTGTATCATTCAGGTAATGGGCAAAGGCTGGCTATTATCGATACTAGTAAGCACATTTGAAACTAACAACGTTTCTATCAATATTTAAAAATGCTGCGTGATGTCTTTCTCAGCTCCTCACACTGGCCTCGCACCATCTATCAACAGAATAATCTTAGCCAAAGTCAATTCCTGCAACGACCTTGGAGTATCTCTTCCCAACTACCGGTCGTTTCTCTTTCTACGTTAAAAATGTTTTTCAAAGATACCACAGGTTAGGCTAGTGGAAGAGGGACTCAAATTGTATGGAAAAAGAAATTCATAGATTAAATGTAGTTTTAATGCAGCTTCCGACAATCCGTACACAGTTCTTGTGCATCTTAATGTAAGATTTTAGATCTGCATTGCTGGAAAAAACAGACAGAACTGACAGACCCCAACAATAAATTTTGAGGGTCAGGTCTCCCCTTGGAGATCCGTTGTTAGAAATACGGCAATGGTATCTTCTCTTTGCTAACAGCATGACCTTGTGCCATAAGAGAACAAAAGGAGATAAACGTTTGAATGAATCATATATCTTTTGATGGTGTATGAGAACTGCATAATTAGGACTTTCACTAGATGGATATTGCAAATCAGGGTATTGTTTATGTAGAACAAAATATGAATGACATATATTTGACTCATATCAGTGTCAGCTGTTTTCTATTCAAAGAAATGATTCATAAAAGGGAAGGTTGATTGAGAGGAAGTTTAGATAGTTCGTTCATGTATAAATAGCTGAATATTACATTAGCAGATATTGAAGATTCCGAAAGAGATAGTAACCAGTAACCAAAGAACTGCAATATGGACAAGAAACTGGTAAGGAAATTTAATTTTGGTCAAGTAGATTACGGCAATAGTTGCGCGGTTTTCATCCCAGAAACAGTACAATAAGTTGTGGAACACATGCAGTTTTACAACTGCAATATACTGTCTCTCAATGCTATTAGTTGCCTTGGCACTTTTTCTAAATAACCTTGGGCCCACGTGCTCACATCACAAATAGCACACAAATTTTAAGGAATATTATTGAAATAAATGGCCGATTAGAAGAACAAAATACTCAAATATTGTAAATTTATGATATACTTGTTATTTTTAGTAAGTTAAGATGGTTGCTATAACTAAACATTGTTTTTTTGGTTTATACAGATGTTTTTCGTTGGTGGGATGTTGCTGATATTGCTCTGCATACAGAATGCCAACTCTGAAAATTTAGGTAAATCTTTTTCGCCATTTTGTAGTATACATAATCACTCGATGCACCCATTGTTTTGAAATTTGACTTTTTGTATAAAAAAAGACAGAATGTTAGTAATTTCCAGATGAAATATTTACGAATTTATATAATAATAATAATAGTAATTGATATAAATGAAATATGTTGCCTGAATATTACCGATGCATGTAGGAATCGGTGTTTAGAAACATTTATTCAAATATAGGGTGTAAAAATTGGATTTCAATACAGATACTAAAATGGGTAAAATGGACCTCCTTTAAACATGAAGTTGAATTTGTATTTGATTATTATTCACCTTAATATCGTAGTGTTTCTTATACTAGTACTATACTACATGATTAATGCAATTTGTTTTTCGTTTATTCTTGAGAATTATTCCAAATTATATCTTTTTTACTTTAACAGCATTGATGGAGCGACTGCGCTTGAAGCGATCTCCCGGAAGTTCGAACGAATTTCCTGTGCGTGAAAAGAGATGTGCAAACCGAACTCGAGTTTCTGCTTCCACCACCACCACTAACCGTCCAATATGATGATGAGAATGAACCACCTGGTCCCGATGATAACTTCACTGTTCGCATTTCAGGACCGGTGCCATTGTGATGATATTCCGACTCCCTTGACGATATCGGCGTCTTGAACAAATTATTTTAATTTTTTTTTAATATTTAATTGCATATTTTTGATATTAACAGATTTATTTCTAATGTACGCACAGAAAAGAAAATAAATAATTGTTAATTAAGAACTGAATTATATCTCTCTATCGGTAATTTATTTAATTGTTCTTATCATGATAACAAAAAATCACATTTATGTAATTTTCCTTGACATCTCTGTAGTGCAGTTGCAGGCACTTTCATATGATTATTCACAACTGCCCAAAACACGCTGGGTGATTGCTTTGTGTCTTTACCGTATGATATGCATTTATAAAAGTTCCAAGACAAGTTCCCATCGAAAAGAAGTGGCAATTTAATGTCTTTTATTCCAATTAGTATTGAAGACATGATACAAGAATCAAAGTTCATACAACACTAGCAAAAAAAGAAAGAAAATGCACTTCACGATCTCTTCCAATAATTTTCCGCACCTTTCTTAAATTTATTCAACCTAATCACCAACCACCAGCACAAAAATTAGGTGGAAGTTTATTCCAACAACTAATTACTAATAACAAAAAAGGCAAGTTACCTTCACTTCTAACATATCTTCATTTCTACGAATATACAGTGGATGGTCAAATTATTAAAACCAATATATAAAACACAACCCCTTTTTGATCCCTTTTTCATAGTGGGAAGTTTGAATTTTTCGGATTAATTCCAATAATTTGACAACTCTCTGTAAATGATGAACGAACAAAATTCTCAAGGATCTTCTCTACTAGAAAGGATGACAAATACCCTAAGGATATATCTGCATTTGAATGAATTATTGGATATGTTGGAGTGTGTAGAATTTGAATCGGGTTTTACTCCCTTTTTTTGGATACAGGATCATTTCTGTCGCCTTTTCTAATTTTTATGGCTGAGGCTGTTCGAGAACTAGGTCTTTCATGTCTTAGGTTGGTTATATTCGAATCAGTCAACCCAGTTGCTTTCTATGGTTGGAGTCATGTAGCTCCACTTCGCCCTGGAGAGACAGCTTGCTCCTTCCATGTTACCGGCATCTCCACGTTGAAGCAGGAGCAGTGCACCATTGTGACTAAGCCGTAAAGGTTTAGGAATAAACGTATACAAGAAAAGTTAAAGAAAAGAAGAAGCTCTTTTTCTCTTAATATCATAAACAAGAAATAAACATATTTCTTTACTAAAAACAAGCTTAATTGTGTATTTAAAAACACTTGAAACAAGGAGACGACTTTTTAGTTCAAGAAATAGCCCTAATTTACAGGGAAAGTCATTCGATTACAAAATTATCTGGGGGGGGGGCACAAAATTGGTGTGCTTCTTATTTTGCTGTTACAGCTCTGCGAGAACTAAAGAAAAACGAGTTTTGGTTCCATGAACTGCTTAAAAATTGAAGACGGGATTTAAAACAGCAAAAAAATAAATAAATAAAATCGAGCAAATAAAGAATAAATCTGGAATTCTTTATTAAATAAATTCTACCAATTAAAATATCTGTAATTGCTGCCATCTATCGGAATATACTGAAACTATCTAATTAAATAAGACATTTTGGGTTATTAAAAATGAATGGTTATCTTTTCAATTCGAAGTATCTTCCAATTCTCAGCTGTATTTCGGTGCAATTTATGCTTGACAAATTTTGTTCTGTTGAAAAAAAAACACAAATTCTGGGACTTGTAAGTCTACAAAATACACTTCAGATAGCTGCAACCAATCAAAACATTTAAATATAAATTAAATCTAAAAAGAATTATTAAACTAAGATGCAGTCATAAGAGGCGCTCAAATACATTAAGAACTCAGGAAACGGTTACGTTCATTGGCGAAGAATGGCATAGTAAATGCCTTAAACTGAATCCCTAGAAATGCAAGGTCCTTTTTGTTTTAATTATTTTGTTAGAAATAATTTCGACCGATAACACTGAACAATAATGAATTTTTTTCGCTTTCAATATGGTGGACTTTGAAACTTGATTGCGGGCGAAAGTGTTTCCTCCCAGCACTCTCAGTTAGCAAGATATTTCGGCCGAACTCCAGAACATGGGTACAGTCGAATCATCGCGTTGCGGGTGTGTCCGAATTCGGGACGGATTCACGCAAGCGAAATGTGGATTTTTTAAATAGACTTTCGATTTTTGGCTAGTGAAAAAAATGTTAGGTTACTTTTCACCACTAATTCGGGACGGATTCAGGAAAAAGATCCACGCCCGCAAAGTGGTACCCATGTTCTGAAGATAACCGATATTTCATATTTTAGTTTTCCTTTAGTTAAAATTTGTTCTATCTGTTCATATTAATTGTGCTGTTGGTTGAGAAGACGTTTTTAGACTAGGGTTTGAGTGATCAGATTATGTAATTTCTCCACAAAATACCCTAGACTATTCTGTTGTTACCTGTTACCTCCACGTCAGACGTACACATAAAAAGAAATTTCTGACACAGGCGAACCAGTCGAAGTTATAAGCGTGTGAACTAATATTGCTGCATGAATAGCGAACAGGAAGGAAGTTTTCATCAAGATATCTATCGCGAAGAATCGTTTCAAAGGAAGATGGAAGTCCAGTACGCTGGCTGAATGTTGCTGGACATTGATCAGAGAAGTTCGTCATCATTACAAAAGAAAAGGCAAGAGAAAAAAAAATGCACTCTATTTTTACTGTAATACAGGGTGGAACAGTAGGACTGCATGTTTTTGGTGAATTATTTTTAAAAGATGAGGTGTAAATTGAAAATCTTTATTTAAAGAAATAATAACATTGACAAATGCAGTTTAGTATAAGAACGTTAACATTCAGAACAGACAGAAAAACAGACAGAACTGACAGATCCCAACTATAAATTTTGAGGGTCAGGTCTCCCCTTGGAGATCCGTTGTTAGAAATACGGCCATGTATCTTCTGTTTGCTAACAGCATGATTTTGTGCCATAAGAGAACAAAAGAAGATAAACGTTTGAATGAATCATATATTTTTTGATGGTGTATGAGAACTACATAATTAGGGCTTTCACTAGATGGATATTGCAAATCAGGATATTGTTTATGTAGAACAAAACAAGAATGGCGTATATTTGACTCTTATCGGTGTTTTCTATTCAAAGAAATGATTCATAAAAGGGAGGCTGATTGAGAGGAAGTTTAGATAGTTCGTTTATGTATAAATAGCTGAATATTACATTGTCAGATATTAAAGATTCCGAAAGAGATAGTTCAGCAACCAAAGAACTGCAATATGGATAAGAAACTGGTAAATAAATTTAATTTTAGTCAACTGGATTACGGCAACAGTTGCGCGGTTTTCATCCCGGAAACAGTACAATAAATTGTAGAACACATGCAGTTTTACAACTGCAATATACTGTTTCTCAATGCTATTAGTTGCCTTGGCTCTTTTTCTAAATAACCTTGGGCCCACGCGCTCACATCACAAATAGCACACAAATTTTAAGGAATATTATTGAAAGAAATGGGCGATTAGAAGAACAAAATACTCAAATATTGTAAATTTATGATATACTTGTTATTTTTAGTAAGTTAAGATGGTTGCTGTAACTAAACATTGTTTTTTTGGTTTATAGAGATGTTTTTCGTTGGTAGGATGTTGCTGATATTGCTCTGCATATAAAATGCCAACTCTGAAAATTTAGGTAAATCTTTTTCACCATTTTGTAGTATACATAATCACTCGATGAACCCGTTGTTTTGAAATTTGACTTTTTTGTATAAAAAATGTCAGAATGTCTGTAATTTTATTATTATTATTATTATTATTATTATTATTATTATTATTATTAGCCATATGGTACAAGGAAGCCTGAGGCTTATGCTGCTGCACCAGCCAAAAAAAAAAAAAAAAAAAAAATCCTGAGTTACCTGCTGAGAAAGAAAGAAGAGAGAGGAGGAGAAAGAGAGAGAGAGAGAGAGAGAGAGAGAGAGAGAGAGAGAGAGAGAGAGAGAAAGGGAGAGAGAGAGAGAGAGAGAGAGAAGTACAAAGGAATCACCAAGAAAGAGAAGAATGATGATATCCAGCTGAGGACCCTGGGTTTGCCAAACCCATACTCACCAGATGTGAGCCCCCGGGGAGAAATTACTTATTTAAATTTATGTAATATGGATTTACATATTTATATAATAATAATAATTGAAATATGTTGTCTGAATATTACCAATGCATGTAGGAATCGGTGTTTAGAAATATTTGTTCAAATATAGGGTATAAAAATTGGATTTCAATACAGATACTAAAATGGGGTAAAACGGTCCTCCTTTAAACATGAAGTTGAATTTGTATTTGATTATTATTCACCTTAATTTCGTTGTGTTTCTTATACTAGTACTATTCTACATGATTAATGCAATTTGTTTCTCGTTTATGTTTGAGAATTATGCCAAACTAATATCTTTTTTACTTAACAGCGTTGATGGAGCGACTGCGCTTGAAGCGATCTCCCGGAAGTTTGAACGAATTTCCTGTGCATGAAAAGAGATGTGCAAACCGAACTCGAGTTTCTGTCTCCACCACCACCACTACCCGTCCAATATGATGATGAGAATGAACCACCTGGTCTCGATAATAACGTCACTGTTCACATTTCAGGAACGGTGCCATTGTGATGACATTCCGACTCCCTTGACGATGTCGGCGTATTGAACGAATTATTTTAATTTTTTTTTTACATTTAATTTTAATATTTAATTGTATATTTTTGATATTAACAGATTTATTTCTAATGTACGCACAGAAAAGAAAATAAATAATTGTTAATTAAGAACTGAATTATACCTCTCTATCGGTAATTTATTTAATTGTTCTTATCATGATAACAAAAAACATATTTATGTAATTTTCCTTGACATCTCTGTAGTGCAGTTGCAGACAATTTCATATGATTATTCACAACTGCTCAAAACAAGCTTGGTGATTGCTTTGTGTCTTTACATTATGATATGCATTTATAAAAGATCCAAGATAAGTTCCTCGAAAAGAAGTGGCAATTTAATGTCTTTTTATTCCAATTAGTATTGAAGACATGATACAAGAATCAAAGTTTATACAACACTAGCAAAAAAGAAAGAAAAAGCACTTCACGGTCTTTTCCAATAATTTTACGCACCTTTCTTAAATTTATTCAACCTAATCACCACCACCACCACAAAAACTAGGTGTAAGTTTATTCCAATAAATAATTACTAATAACAAAAAAGGCAAATTACCTTTACTTCTAACATATCTTCATTTCTACGAATATACAGTGGATTGTCAAATTGTTAAAACCAATATATAAAACACAACCCCTTTTTGATCCCTTTTTCATAGTGGGAAGTTTGAATTTTTCGGATTAATTCCAATAATTTGACAACTCTCTGTAAATGATGGATGAACAAAATTCTCAAGGATCTTCTCTACTAGAAAGGATGACAAATACCCTAAGGATATATCTGCATTTGAATGAATTATTGGATATGTTGAAGTGTGTAGAATTTGAATCGGGTTTTAGCCCCTTTTTTTGTATACAGGATCATTTCTGTCGCCTTGTCTAATTTTTATCGCTGAGGCTGTTCGAGAACTAGGCCTTTCATGTCTTAGATTGGTTATATTTGAAACAGCCAACCCAGTTGCTTTCTATGGTTGGAGTCAGTAGCTCCACTTTGCCCTGGAGAGACAGCTTTCTCCTTCCAGGTTACCGGCATTTCCACGTTGAAGCAGGAGCAGTGTACCCTTGTGACTAAGCCGGAAAGGTTTAGGAATAAACGTATACAAGAAAAGTTAAAGAAAAAGAAGCTGTTTTCCTCCTAATATCATAAACTGGTTTCTTTACTATAAACAAGCTTAATTGTGTATTTAAAATAAAACTTGAAACAAGGAAATGATTTTTTAGTTCAAGAAATAGCCCTAATTTACAGGCAAAGGTCATTCATTTACATAATTATCCGGAATAAATCTGGAATTCTATATTAAGTAAATTGTACCAATTAAAATATCTGTAACTGCTGCCATCTATCGGAATATAATGAAACTATCTAATTAAATAAGACATTTTGAATTACTGAGGAAGATGGAAGCTGAGTACGCTGGCTGAATATTGCTGGACATTGATCAGAGAAGTTCGTCATCATTACAAAAGAAAAAGCAAATGAAAAAAAATGCACTCTATTTTTATACTTTTTATTGTAATACAGGGTGGAACAGTAGGACTTGATGTTTTTGGTGAATTATTTTTAAAAGATGAGGTGTAAATTGAAAATCTTTATTTAAAGAAATAATAACATTGACAAATGCAGTTTAGTATTAGAATGTTAAATTTTAAAAATTACGTTTCCGGAGCAATCAATACTTTGTTCCACTCTTCGCATAAAACTGTGCACCATTCGCTGTAACAAATTTCAATTACTTCTTCATCCGGTCCTTGAATCGAGAGTGGTTTTGTTTCTTAAACTTTCGCCTTTAGATATACCTAAGAGAAAAAAGTTGGGCTCAGTCAAGTCGGGCGATCTTGAAGGCCAGCAGATGTTACCAAACACGGAAACATTCTCCTCAAAATGACCAGACTTTTTCTTGGAGTGTGTTGTGTTTCTCCGTCTTGCTGGAACCAGCCATTATTTTGTCTGAACCTGTATAGCTCCTCAACCAAAACGTTTCCAACATCGTACTGTGTCGATCAGCAGTCACTGTTGCAGCCTGATTGTTCTTTTTAAAGAGGTAGGGTCCGATTACCCCAAATGCGGATAAGCCACACCAGTTACCTTCTCACTACGTAGAGGCTTTTAATGGAATTCCATTGGATTAGTCTCCCACCAACAGCGAAAGTTCTGCTTGTTAACAAATACAGAAAGGTGAAGATAGGCCTAGTATGACATAATTAAAACATACAAAACATTTGCATCATTTTCCAAAATGTTCATAAATTGTCTACAGAATTGTACTCAAGCCATTTTATCCTGATTTGTTACCTCATGGGCGACTTGGTTTTTGTACGAGTGGAACTGAAGATCATTGTGCAAAAAATCGTCTTAGACTTCTCTTCCACATTCCAAAGCAATCGCTTGTTTCCTTGCTGACTGGAATGGAATTTGCAATACTGCCTTTCTCACTTTCATGACATTGTCAGGTGTGCGAACTGTACGCGTAGTTCCCACATGTCAATTGTTTACACTAGCGCGAAAAGTTTCAATCCACCTTATTATTGTGTTCCGAGAGTGAATTCGGCCATGTCTTGGTACATTAAACTGAAGTCGAAATCTGCTTTGTGTTTGCTCAATAAATTTTATTGTAAAATAAGTTTCTACTGGAAACGTGTAATAGTTCACTAGACAATTAATTATCCATGATTACCGAACTGCATAAATACACAACTCTAGTCACGTAGCTCTCATTGTCCCCACAACGCTCCCTCTGCACGCAGCGCACTGAAAAACAACCAGTCCTATTGCCCCACCCTGCACTTTTAAAACTTTCCATAAGGGTAATCTGCATTTCTCTTGAAATCATTTGGTTATTATCGAAAAGATTAAGATTTCAACTTAAAATGTCATTATCATCACCACTTATTCCACTCATTATTGGACGATTTTGCCCTGTACAGTTAGCAGTAATGTAGATGTCAAATCTGCTTAGTATTTTATGGCACTGATCAGTTGATTAAAAAACTGAGGTCATTGGAGTAAATAAAAAATCTTATTTTTGATTTGCTGATGTTGCCAAATGCAAAAATTCTTTCATGAAGTTTGTTGTTGTAGTAGAATGGTTATAGGAGCATCAGTGGCTGAGGCCATAATGTTCCGTTTATACTTTCCTAGTATAAATTAAGATTGACATGAATTGTACTAATTAAAGTTTATTTCTAATAAAGTATTCAAAAAAAAAGCAATTTTAAAATGTCACTAAAACACTTTAAGGAGAAATATTGTTCAGAGGGTACTGACTGCAGCGAAAAAATGAGAATTGAAATTGAAAGCTGCCCCCGTGTCCACTTGTCTGTGCCATCAATGAATGGAACAGACAAGTGGAGTCCGTTTTTCACCGTTTCTTTCAACAATGAAAGAGTCAACTTCAGAATGGTAAGGGTAGTTTACTCCAAGAACTCTGGTTTCTCCAACCAATTTATCAGAAAGCCAAAAACCCTTCGAGAATTCCGAGTTCTTCTGAAGTGTACTTTTAGTTAAAAAAACACGCTCTGTAGTTAATTAACGGATGCTAAGTAAATGGAATATTAAACAGTCAAGGATGATTCACGCTGTGGAGAAATAACAGGTGTGCGGGAAGTAGTTTATCACTGTATTTGATAGCGGCAATAATACAGACACAATACAATTCAAAAGAGGCTATGAATGACACATCTGCCGACTCATCATCGCATGATCCACTCTTTCTCTTCCTGGTGATGAATCATGACACCTTGGAGGATTCACGGGGTCAGAAGAAAGTTGCAAGGTTTTCTCTTGTATAAATAGCGGAAGAGAGAAAGTTGGCAGATATAGAAGAATCGAAACTAGTAGTACATTTTGGAAGCGCCAAACCATGGACAAGAAACTGGTAAGTCATTTCTCGTATAAATATATTAACAATCCTCAGCAAAAGCAGACCTAGACATCGCGAAGCGTGTACTTTCCACCAGCTTGCGCCAGATACACTCCATTATTCAAAAATGAATCCCAGAGTCAGTGCCAAGAATTATGGGGGCGAAAGGTATATATATGGAATGGGAGAGAAGAGGGCAGTTAACGAATGACCTTTAACTGCCTATAGAACTTCTCTATAATTGACAGCTCGTATGATGATCTGATTCTCGTTTCGGGTTCATCCTTAATAAGCAACCTTTGCTAACTCACACAGATCATTTGCCTAATTAAATCTGAAGGCATTGGTTTCAAGAAGGGCTATCTTTCATTCATATTTGTTTTAGATTTTTATACTGTAATAAGATTAATGCTAAAACTAAAATACTTTATTGTATTTTTTACAGATTCTCTTCGTTGGTGTGACGCTGTTGCTGTTTCTCTGCGTACAGAATGTCGAATCTGGACCCTTTGGTAAATATCCATCATATTGGCCACATCTATAGATTCATTTTTCAACCACTACTGCCCTCCATGGTCTCTAGTGTTGAATTAATTCTGGTTAAAATTCGAAATTTAACTGCCATAGCTCCATTATACTCGACTTTCAAATCTGAATTGTTTTGTAGTAGTGCAATGCCGAGGCAACTGATTGTGAACGTGTTAAGTAACAAAAAATAACCCCATTATGGAGAATTTTTGTTCTTATATCAAGTCCAGTTTCTAAGCTTGCTAGGACAACTGGGTGTCGCATATTTTAGATATTCCTGCATTTAAATTTAAATTATTTTAAACTAAAAACCCATTGGTAAAATGTTGATGTTTTAGTAGTTATTTTCTGCATTTCACTAGTGTATTCAACGGATGATATTATTTTACAGATGTCTTGAAACAGCTGCGTTTGAAACGATCCCCAGACAGCGTCGATGAAGAGCTTGTGCGTGAAAAGCGATGTGCGAATCGTACTCGTCCATCGAATTCCAGTTAATGAAGATTCATTACAGTGGAGAGAAGAAATAGGCGGTTGAAGGTCTCTCACTAGGCTTCCTCTCCTACAGCGTTTGTATGGAGAAAGTTTAGTGAGTGATCGTGAGCCGCCTATTGTTTTATCGTCGTTATAGTAGACTACAGAAACTAGTGACCCTGAGCAGCTATACCTCATCCTAGGGTACACTCAATGACAACAGCTTCTACTACATTTGGATCACATCTCATCCGGCTACCTGTGATAATATACTTCGAGTATTTTTTTATATAATCTAGCGCCCTGTTGGTCAATTGGTTTTCTTAATGTATACACGAAAGAGTGAATAAATAATTCGTAACCGAGCAGTAGAATCATTTTGTCTTTTAGAAAAATGTTATAGTTCAGTAAGAACAATCTAAAAGAATCTATGTGGCCTAATATTTTGTGTAGGCATCTACACGAACTTAATTATCCTTTCATGTATAAATTCTTGTAGCAAGAACGATATTTCTTAAAGAGAAACCCAAGAACAGCAAATAAAACATTTCCACAGGTACACAAATTAAACTAGAACACGTGGCTGAAATATGCGAACCACATCCATCGAATACCAAATTTTCCAAGTAATATGTGGAACCAATGTAAAACTATCCATAAATGTATTTCTCTTAAAATATTCTAATTTAATACAATCAGTTTAATCTGATAGATGTCCGTGTAGTCCACATATTTCGACTTCTCTCTGCTGTACTCATTAATTTGTCAATCTTACTGTAACATATAAATTTAATAATCAACCGAATATGTTAAATTTTAACTCTGATATTCAAAATGTACCGAGCAGAATAATGAATAAAGACTTGAACAACAGCTGCCAATCAACGATATAATCTCACTAAGGTTTTCTACAATTCAGGACTCCTACAAGAAGAGAGAGATTTCGCCACCAGTACCTTCTGTGCTTTGTAATTCGTAGTTTATCTCCTCCCTTATTTCGACTGGGTCTACCCACAGGAATCTTCCATCTACTTTGAAGTAAGATTAGCTACAGAAGCGGGTGTACCTTCTTTGCAGTTTTCTGTAAATTCACTTGGTGATTGAAACAAATATTTCAGCAGCGATAAAAATAATTACGAAGTTCCTATACAGGTTCATAGGGTAAGGGTCAAATAAATTGGGACTACATTTCACTTAAATCCACAGATAATTTCCCCCTTTCATCTTCCTAAAAATAAAAAAGCCAGGGAACAGTTTAAGCCTAAAAAACTTGGACAGCATTACACATTAAACTACATTCAAAGATTTAAAATGTTTGAAAGACCTTACCCTGCATAGATTCATATTGGTACAAAAGACCGGCAGGGAGGGTGCTGCCGAAGAATAAATTCCCGAAATATCTGGTCCACAATGAGTCAAAAGCACCGAGATATCCAACGTTAACACAGACACATTTCTTCACGATATTTGGAGCCTCGAATTATGAACTGGTAAGGGGAGGGGGAAATGGTTAAACAGTTCTCTTGGTCATGTATTATTGTAAGGCTTCCAATCTGCAACTAGCTGCTGAGTTCCGAATAGTATTCAAAAGAGAAAAGAACATTTATATAGTTTGCCCAACAAGGCCTCTGTGTTGAAAAAATATAATAAAAATAATTTTAAATCATTAAAATTCGTAGAAAGGGATTAACAAGGGCACTTTTGCTCACTACCTTTATTTTTCACTCTTAGATTGAGGTCAAGTTAAGAGAAAGAACAGCGGCATTTAATACTACAGTAAGGAGGAAAACAATTGGCGGCTCAATACCATTCAATTCCTTATTCATCTCCCCATTCATTCATTATGGAATGAGTGGGGAGATGAATGCTCTCAGTAGCCATTGAATAGGTTTATAAGGAATAGGGCTGATAAAACTTAGTTTGTAGAGTGGTAGAGTCTGATAATAAATAGCAGGAAAAAACCCTGTAGTTTCAGGAAGGAAAAAAATATATACACTCTTACTCGAAAACAGCTAATACACTATAGAGGTGAAATTTAGAAACCTCTGAATGATTGCATCAGTTTTAGAACAGAGAGAGAGAGAGAGAGAGAGAGGTGATGTCCAGACCCATCACTCAAACTACCTCAAGTCACAGGTGGTAGAGCAACACGTCTGATGAGACCCACAAAATTGCTTACAATTTTGTGGGTCTCATCAAATTTCAAAATTCTTATAATCAAAATCTCATCAAAATTCTTATAATTATTTCAAAAGTCGCTCATGTGGCATGGGTGAAATGATGGGGAGAGCTAATTACTACTGGTCTGTAACCGTTCTCTGACAATCTAATGCCCATTTTCCTCAGCCTATCACTGCATCATTTTAAAGAGTTCGATCCCACGTTCAATTTTTAGACACAATAAGGAATAAGGAAATGAGATTCTCAAAATCGTCAATGTTCTTTCATATGAAACCTCATTTTGTAATTTAAACTGAGTTTTATATAATTATTGAGTGCGTAAAATAGAAATTGGGAACTGGGTTCGTACACTCTGATGATGAAAATGAGTTTATCCTTGAATGCCATACAGTTGGTTTTCAGCTTGCGCAAGTTATTTACTGCAGTCTCTCTACCATAACGAGATAGGTGGCGTTGTGTCCTCCTGACCGTGTTACACCTGCTTGAAATGAAAATGAAGGTGACTCATCTCTACTGAAACTAAAGGGATGAGTCGTCCTTATTTCACAATTTAAAAATACACGTATACTACTCTGACAAAATTATTGGTGGTTATCTCGAAAAGCAGTCTATGTTATTCGATAATGTGGAGAGTCAATCAAAATATATTTGACTATTAGATGTTCAGAGCAGTGTGGACACAAGTGGATCATCGCCTGTGAGTAGATGGAGGTGAGTGGTAAATTCTGTCTGTAAATTGCGTGTATCAGAATATCTGCTTTTGCCTGTGTTTCCTGGATGTAACATACGAGTTCATTGAGGGAAGGAGACCTATAACGCTTACCAAAGACTGACTAACTCGGTCACGGCGAGGTAAAAAAAATCCCACCATAAAATTCCTTATATCTTGAAGGGATTCGAACTCAGTCCTTTTTCATATCATGTAAAAGAAACTATTCTTTTATCTGCGAATGTATATCACAATGATTACTCATACAGTGAATGGCCACTTTAGTAGGTACCCTTTTAGCCCCGAGAACAGCCAAAATTTGTCGTGGAATGGCCTCAACAAGATGTCTAAACCGTGCCTCGGAGAAATGCTGGTCCATATTGATTCAGTTGCTTCTTACAGTGGTTTGCAAATTGGATGCTTATGAATTTCTAGTAAGAAGGAATCGTTCCACCTCATCTACAAGTGCCCAACTGATTTGAGATCTGCGAACAGGGGAGGCCACAGCAATATGCTAAATTCACTCATATTTCTGGAATCAGATCTTCTGGAAGTTAGTTCTTGGAGAAAAGAACCCATCCACCTATGGACATTCTGTAGCCACGAAGTGACGCGCCTGGTTAGAAACAATAATAATTTGCGGATACTGTGGGCAACGGAATGTTGCTTGACTGGTATCAAGTAGGCCTGTATGCACCACGAAAACATTCTCGACACCATTACACATCGCCATCAGCAGTCTGACCTTTGTCAGCTGTCATTATGTACACATGGACTAATTTGTTTTCGCCATATTCTGATGCTGTAACCAGCGTCAGACTGCAGGAGTTCGCATTCGCCAGATCAGGCAATGTTTTTCCAAATCTCCACTGTTGGGATTGCTGAGCTCGTTGTAACAGTACCGTTTTGTTTTTGATGACAGAAGTAGAACGTAGTTCTGTCATCGGCTGCAATATCCTATCTTTTACAAGGTACAAGAGCGTTCTGAATTGTGTTTGATTACCACTCTAGTACTGGTTTGTAATTTAATTTACTGTAACCTTTCTGTTATCCTGCACAAGTCCTATCAATTTACTTTGGTTTCTCGCATCAATGAGTTATTTCAGACCACAGCATCATCGTTGGTTTGATGTTATTTTGTCATTGGACCAATCTCAATACACCTTAGATACGGCGATACGTGAAACCCCCACAGCACAGATGTAGTTCCGAGATATTCATATCGACACGTCTGGTGCTGACCACCATGTCACTTTCAAAGTCACTTAACTCTTTCTTCTTGCTCATTCTCGCACTGAATTCTACATATCTGCCCATCTGATTTAAGCTGAGTGATCACTGATTTATGACGACCCCTATGAAAACTGAATGCGACCTGTTGACCAGGATGCTTATTCAAAGCGCGTGTACCTCTGCACCCTTGTGCTTCACCATTCAGCTACCACAGCCTTCAACAAATGAATAACGGCTTCTGCGCATTCATAAAAAGCAAATGATCCTCGGTTTGAAGTCCATTTTCTTTGTGACCATGAAATAGAAGCCTAGGACACTAGCGCTGGCATTAGGCAGGTGCAACTAGTACAGCTGCTGAAGGATATATCGATCAACATTGTATATTGGAGGAACGTTATATTTTGAGTGCCTGTGTGAAGTTTATGATCACACGAGGATTGCAGAATATGACCTGTTTTTTGGCCAGTCATATAGAAAAATTCACACTCTTACCTCTTGACCTCGATCTGAGATGTAATAGCATCAAAGGTAAGTTTGGGCGAAATTATTAATGAATTAAAAGATGCTGAATATTTCTTCATAACTCTCGATTTGAAATCGGGTGTATCCCATCTCATAGGCATAAAGCCCTTATGCCTATACGATTTCAAGTTGTTAAACCTTCCCTTCTATTTATCGTTTTTCATGTTAAGTAAAGAACGATAAACTGATAGGAATATTTATTGAAGTCCAGGATAACACAGAGCCTTCACCGGCCCTGTTCATTCAAAGGATTTATTATAGTCTAATAAATTCAGTTTTCAAGCCTTCGAAGACTACATCTAAATCAGTGCAACTTTTCGTTCTTGTTTAATAAGGAGGGGGATCTTCCTTCCTCCCCTCCAGATGCAGTTACTACCGGAGAGCTCGGATCAACCCACCCTTCACTACGTCATTTAGCCGGTGACTTTTCTAACACAGCCACCAATCACCATACAGCCAGGCAACAGCAGAGAATTCTCAGTTTCAATAGAAGGGTGTGGCTATACAATGATCCCCGAGGACTTCCGGGTAACCTTGATCTTCACGTCACATGACTTGTTTGCTCACTTCCGTTTATTCTCTTGTTTTCGTGGACAATTCGTAGCTAAAAGCATATTTGCTGGGCACATCGAGAAATTGAGTTGCGCATACTATTCAATAGGTTTAGGTTTAAATAATTGTTCATTTAGCACAGCTAATGTTACTTTAAAGTTTGAATTTATTAAGTGATAAATTTCTGAACAAGTTTGGATCAAACTTTTTCAGACTTGAAACTTAAATATTTTGGGAACAAATTTCACTATTGTGTGGATTTGGAAAGTGTCTGAAGTCATTTAAAATGTCACAGCGTCACTCTTCACCATTTCATGTCTGATGAGGCATGTTTCCTTTTCAGTGACCAAAGAGAAATCCAAAAGAATTTGGGATGCTCACTGGTTTCTCGATGACAAAATGGTAGAAAGAAAGAAGAGTTAAAATCTATGATTTACTTGCTTAAAACATGCTTAAGCTTACTTTGTGACTAAACAAATGTAGCATTTCTTATTTTGTAAAACTATATTGAATAAAGCACTATATGCATTATTAAATTGAGCTTTTAAATGATGTATTTATGGATGATGATAATTTTGTACATTCAAATTTTAAAATTCTGGGATCACTGAATTGAATCACATTTTATAATCAGAATAGATTTAATAAAATGGCCGCAGAATGTAGAGGATATTTCTGTAAGTTTTAAGTACCTCATACTCTGAGTGCAGGAGTCAGCTTAGATTCAATGTGGACCCAGTTCTATGGTGTGTTGATTCAGAAGGGTTATCACGCTACGATTTGTTGAATGGCTAGAATGTGGACTGTTGGTGTGCTAATCAAAGAAATGATATTTTGAATCGAATTGTCTTGTTTGGACATTTATTGCTGTATATTGTATATGATTTGATAATTTGAACTTTTTTTTTATTTATACGTACACTCCATTAAAAGATTCTGTTTTGGGATATGGCACCTTTATCTATTATTATTATTTTACACAATTTCCTTTTGCAATCAGCAAAGTATTAAGGAATTAATCCTCTTAATTGAATTTGGTTATAAACACACGATATTAATTTCTATGCATTTTAATATTAATATTAAAATTAATATAAACATAAACTGCTGCACATCCTATCTTATAAAGAGGCCATAGAATGGCAATCGTTTATGGAAGCATATAATACTTCGATGGACTGATATTCAGTGCATATTCTGAACAAAAAAAAAGTTTTCTATTTTTTTAAACTTTGCGGTCAGCTTATTTTATCATTTATTTAAATACCTGGGGCATATTAGTAAAACAAGCGGACGCATAATAAAATAAGCAATATTAGTATAATAATTGCATGTGTGTCGAAATACTATGTGATTCCACAAATTATATTTATAACCCATTCTGCAGATTCTTGATAAAACAGAATGTGTAGTGGCTGGTGTATGTTAATATTACTATTCAAATTTATAGAAATTTCTGTCCTAATTCGCTTAATTTTTATGACATCACGATTTGTTTACAGATATCTGTCTATTTGTCTAATACAGCATCAAATGCATGCCTTATTGCAGTTAGGTATGAGAAGATTACAACCACGAGGTCCTGTGGAGGAAGTCATCACTTGCACCAAAAGTGCAAGGCAAGGGATAAAAGACCATTGTGTTTCAACTGTGCCTCAAGGAATCGGCAAGATTCGCATTTCATAACATCGAGGGCGTGCCTCTGTTTTCTGAAAGTTATTGGTTTATTAATGACAAGAACTGAAAGTCAATTGAAATGAAACGAACTAAGACTGAAGAAGGAAGGAGAAACTAAGAATATTACCGGTTTATTTATTTATTTTTTTTATGTAGGCCCTGATGCCGTGAAACACAATTCTTTAATCTGTACTAGGTGTCGTATGGTGACAACGCGGAAACGAGCGAGATTCAAGATTTCATAACATGGTGTTATAATGGCACAATGTTATGAAATCTTAAGTATACCGTATGCTTGAATACGAATCTTCGTCTAGATGAAGCAGAGCTCTGAAGCAAGAGCCTCTTGGGCAGCAGAGTTAGCAGAATCGCCGTCCTCCCCACGCCAGGTGGAAATGACTTGAGTTGGAATCCAATCCCGTCGAGGATGCGAGGATTTTTATGGGTATTTTTCACAAAATGGCTGGGTTAATCAGTCTCAGGCGATAGTAGCATAGTTTTTCTCCCGGCAACCCTGGTTTTTCATCCAGAAAACAGAAAACAGACCACAGAACACGCGCAGTTTACAGACATTATATACGGTGCGATATTTCCTAAGTTGTTGATGAGCTTAAAACCTTACAACATCGAACTAACCAACCTGAAGCAAGTTTCTGTGACATCTTACTGTCTCTTTTGCAGGTAGGGACAGAAAACGCTTACCTTGCGTTAAGGTGATCTTCGAGAAACAGTATCATGCTTCCTTATTGGTTGCTTACAACGCTGTGAGTCATATTCAGCAACTCGGCCACTTCAGTTTTGCTTTGTCCTCTCTCTCCTTATCTAATGTTCTTCACTCCAACGAATCAGTTGAACGGTGTCTTCTGACGTTAATACAATAATGGCTTTTCGCATATACGAAATTAAATGCTCATAAGCGCTTCTGTCTCGCCAACTTCCAAGAACTACCAAAAATCACAGAGGAAAACTATACGGAACTCTGTTTCGAGACTAACACACACACACACAACAACAGTCCGCTCTTGGAAGTTTACCACATTTTATTTCATATGAGAATTCAATCAACTAAGAGTGCTGGTATTGTTATCTCTAATGTAGCACCTAATGAATCAATTAATTTCCATTTATAATCTGATTAAGTTATTTATTTTTTAATGTTTTCGCAGAATTAATTACTAATTTCTTGATTAATTAAGGTGAACTTTGTTGTTGTTGTTGTTGTTGTTGTATTGGGGTTTTTTGGCACAAGGGCCTCTTGGGCCATATTGTGCCTATTCAGGATTTGTTTGTCACTTTGATCACAGTCTATCATACAGATTTATGTGCTTCAAATAATTAAACAGTTCCTCGAAATTTGCTTCATTGCCAAGAATATCAAATAACGTTAATGGTTCCTTTAAGTTGGACAGGGAGCTAAAGCTTGATTTTCTGACTGTTGAAAGTTGGGGACATTCTATGAGGATGTGTTTTATTGTGAGCTGCGACTGACAGAAGAAACACTGAGGAGGATTCTCTCCCATAAGCAAAAACAGGTGAGTTGGGTGCGAATGGCCGATGCGGAGCCTTGCTAGAATCACTTCTTGTCGCCTGCTTCTCCTGCAACTAGATGTCCACAGTTGTGGCTCTTTTTTTATCTGCAGTAATTTATTATTGGTTTGAGTTTTCCAAAGGAGAGACCATTGTTTCCTGCATGTTGTTTTAATGACAAATTTGTGATCGGTGTAGGGAACTTTTATTTGTCTGGAAGATCCAGCGTCGGGATGCTTTGCAGCAGCATCCGCATGTTCATTGCCTGAGATGCCAACATGACCAGGGATCCAGCAGAAGGTAACCTTCTGATTGACTGTTTGATAGTGAAATAACTTAGATCGGATCTCTTTAAGAATGGGGTGAGAGGGACAAAAAGTAGATTGAATGGCAGTGATAGCGCTTAAGGAGTCTGAATATATCAAGGATTCCTTGATATGGTACTTGTTTATATTATCTAGAGCCAGTTTTATTGCGAATAATTCTGCAGTATAAATACTGCATTCAGTGGGAAGAGAAACAGCTACTGAGAAGTTGGAGGAGACTGCTGCAGCACCTACGGCTGTATCCGTTTTGGAGCCATCAGTATAGATATGTACTTTTGCTGAGTTTTCCAAGGAATGCGATTTATGGAGCTGTTGAAAATTTGTATTAGCCAGGGATGTCTTCCCCCATCTTAAAAAGAAATTGTCACAGAGAGGTACGAATTCAGTCCAGGGAGGTTCGGGAGTACCAAGGTCTTGGAAGACATTATGAAAATTAATGTTCCAACTGATCATGAGCTCTTGCAGTCGAAGCCCTGCGGGGCGATTCTCATTAGGTTTATTTTGATATAGCATGGTGTATTTAGGGTCGAACAAGTGCTGCCAGCTAGGATGTGATGGAATACTCTTAATCTTTAGTGCATAGTTACATAATAAGGATTTTCTCCTTAGGTGCAGTGGAGGTTCATTTGCCTCAATATACAGGCTGTGGATCGGAGATGTTCTAAAGGCTCCCACAGCTATCCTAAGGGCACTATGCTGTATGGTGTTCAGTCGTAATAGGGAACTGTTCCTAGCGGAGTCATAGACAGGTGATCCATAATCTAAGCGTGATCTTATTAAAGCTCTATAGAGATGGAGAAGAGAGCTTCTGTCAGCACCCCAGGACATGGCGGAAACGGCTCTTAGGATGTTCAGTTTTTTAAGACACGTGGTTCGAAGGTAAGATATATGGGAAGCAAAATTAAGTTTATTATCTAAATGTAGCCCCAACAGACGAAAATTGTTAGTGACAGGTATCAGGCTGTTTTTTAAAAATATTTCTGGATCCGGGTGGAGTTTTCGTTTTTTACAAAAGTGAATTGCAGTGGATTTTTTTTCGGCTAAAGAATAACCATTCCGCAGTGCCCATGATTCTATTTTAGCTATGGAAATTTGAAGTTGTCTTTCAATGATGTTCATAGTTTGGGATTGACAGGAGATAATGAGGTCATCGGCAAACATATAGGATTCTACTGTATTTGGTACTTCCCGTGTCATGTTTGTAATTCTTACTGCAAATAATGTTGGACTTAGAATAGAACCCTGCGGTACACCCTCCTCTTGTTCAAATGATTTGGATAAATTGTTCATATACCTTACCTGAAACGTTCTGTTGCATAGAAAATTTTGTATGAATTGAGGTAACTGACCTCTCAAGCCGAAAGAATGGAGATCTTTTAGTACACCATATCGCCAGGTGGTATCGAAGGCTTTCTCAATATCGAGATTGATCATGACTAGATGTTCTCTCCTTATAAAGGCATTTCGGATGTTTGCCTCAGCTTTTATCATCACATCTAGCGTGGACCGGTTCTTTCGAAATCCATACTGGCTGCTGTTTAGTAAGTTGTTTGCTTCCAGGAACCACGTTAGCCGCCTGTGAACCATTTTTTCAAGGACTTTTCCTAGACAACTAGTCAGTGATATTGGCCTGTAGTTATGCGGAAAGGTACGATCCTTTCCTGGCTTCGGGAAGGCTAGAACAATTGAGTGACGCCAGGAGAGTGGGTAGGTATTTTCTAAGAAAATACGGTTGTAATATTTTAACAATGTTGTTTTTGCTCTGTTGTCAAGTTGCTTTAACATTATATAATAGACCCCATCTGGACCAGCAGCACTATTTGGTGTTTTATTGAGTGCCCCTACTAATTCTGCGAATGTGAATGGATGGTTGTATGGATGTGAAACTGCCGTAGAAAAATTAATCTTACGCTTTTCTGCAGATTCTTTAATTCTTTGAAAGGTTGGGTTAAAGGTGGATATTGCTGATATGCTGGCAAATGATTCAGCTAAGGCATTTGCTATATCTGCTGGTGATGACAACTCCTTCCCTTCCCAATTTAGTATTGTAGCTGGGGACTGGACATATTTGCCATTGAGCGTTTGAATTTTCCTCCAAATGATTCTACTATCTGTGTCCTTATTTATACTTGAGGAGAAGCTGATCCAGGCTTCTTTCTTTGCATTTCTTCTTATTTTGCGGAACTTGGCTCTTAGTCTTTTGAAGTTAATTAGGTTACTAGTTGTGGGGAATTTACGAAATAAATTCCAAGATCTGTTTTTTTCCCGTTTCGCATGCGTACAATCTTGGTTCCACCAGTAGTTACTGTGTTTCCGTTTCCCTGGTAAAGATTTTGGTATTGCAATGGTGGCAGCTAGTAATATTTGAGTAGTAATGTGTTCCGTGACATTTTCTATGGTCTGAGATTGTATAATTTTATCATCTAATTGAACATGAGAGGCATATTCACTCCAGTGTGCCCTACGGAATATCCAAATGGAGCGACGTGGGGAAGGGGAGTTTGCTCGTGTTTGGAGTTTGCAGAGGATTGGCAGGTGATCACTGTTCATTGGATTGTTAAGAACAGACCACTCCATAATAGTATATAAGGAGGGAGAACAGATCGAGAGGTCTATTGAACTCATGGATCCAGTCGAAAAATGAATGTAGGTTGGCTCGCCAGTATTTAAAATGGTGAGTTGATAAGCATCAAGAAAGGATTCTATTAGCTTACCTCTCTTGTCAATTGTTGGAGATCCCCACAGCGAATGATGTGCATTGAAATCTCCGAGCAAGCAGAACGGAGATGGTAGCTGGTCTATTAGATTTTCTAGGTCGTCTGAAGTGAATAAGAAATTAGGAGGGATATATATTGACGCTATTGTAAGAGTGATGCCAATTTCAATACGCACTGCCACTGCTTCAAAAGGGGTCTGAAGAGCAATATGTTTCGATGGAACGTTGTTTCTAACAAGAATTGCCACTCCTCCACAGGCTGGCGAGTCTATTCTCCTATCTCGTCTGAAGATGGTGTAATTTTTAATGGTGGGACACACTCGTGCATTTAAGTAGGTTTCCTGTAGGGCTATGCCTGCTAGATCATACCGGTCGATGAGATCATATAAATCGTCTTTTGTATTGCGAAAGCCTCTACAATTCCATTGGAGGAATCTTTCCATTAAGTGGTTTTATTGTTTATTTTTGTTTCTGACTGCTTTTTAGTTGAAACTTGCTTAGATCGATCCAATTTCCCTTTCTCTTTTTTTGGAAAGTAGGGACGTGTGACATCCATCTCATCAGTCGCATGCAGTTCTAATATACCATCATCTGATTCATTGCGTTGGTCAACATCCATGCCCGTAGCTACTGGTGGGTTCAGAACTTTAGTTTCTGCCACTTTTGGTTTGGCTGTTTGAGGCACGTCGGTTGGAATGGTAATTGGGGTGTTACTGGCTTGTTCAGCTTTTTGCTGTGAAGGACACTGTTTGGAAGCAGAGAGCAAGGAACGTGCCCAATCGGCGATGGATATATTTGGAGGAACTGTAACATCTGTTTGAATACCTACTGACTGACATTGTTTAGCAGCAGTGGCATATGTACGCTTTGGTTCTGTTATGAGTATTTGTCTTCTTGCCTCTGAGTATGTGACTTTATTCTCAACTTTATATTTTTGGATTTTTTTCCCTTGTTTCCATAGTTCGCATATTTTGGAAAAAGCTGGGTGATTACCTTTACAGTTTGGGCAATGAGGAGTAGCAGTGCATTCGGATTGATTATGTTCCTTTGATCCACAATTTGGACATATTGCCTCACCTCTACATGCAGTTTGGGAGTGTCCATATTTTTGGCACTTATAGCACCTGATTGGATTCGGGATGTAAGGGCGCACACGGCAATGAAGATAGCCAGCTTTGACAGATGTTGGTAGGATAGGAGAACTAAAAGTGAGTATTATACTCCTTGTAGGAACAAGAATACCATCTTTCCGAGTCAGGATTCTCCTTGCTTGGATTACTTTTTGTTCTTGAAGCTCTTGGACTATTTCCTCTTCTGATACATTTACTAAGTCCCATTCTGCAATTACACCCTTCGAGGAGTTTAGGGTGGCATGGGGAGTGACTTTTATTGGTTGTCCACCAAAGGTAGTCTGCTTTAATAACTTTGCAGAGTGTTGCGCTTTACTGGTCTCTACAAGAATATCCCCGGACTGAAGTCGCCTCACCATTTTCGGTGAACCTGCAACAGACTCAATACATTTTTGGATAAGGAATGGCGATAACTTACTCAGAGGCTGCTCTGAGAGAGAGTGTAGAATGAGGAATGATGGTATCTCCTCTTGAGGGGTTGTTCTCAGCCTCTTGGGTTGAGATAAGTCATTATCATTGTCATTTATATTGTCTCGTCTTGAGCTCAATGGCTCTATAGGTGGATATATATTTTTATCCATCTTTGCTCCTTTCAGCCCTGGGAGAGTGAATTTCTCCTCCCAGGTTACCGGCCCCGCCACGGGGAGGCAGGAGCAGTGCCGCTAGAGTGACCAAGCGGTATAAAAGTTAGTACGTTAATTTAAAGAAAAAAAGAAAGGTGTTTTTCCTTTCTTAAACTAGCTTACGATTTGTAAGACTAAGTTGCCTAATAATAGGAAAGTAAGAAAACTTTTATAACTGAAACAGAACTATATCTTTGAGAAAACGCTCTAATAATCACTCAGGAAATTGCTTGATCACTATAACGCTTGGCACCCGGGGCCGGTGAACTTTGTAGTCAACACCAAATATTACTTCTGTAACGACTTCATTGATGTCTAGAAACTATCACTTCCATTATCTTTATTTCTTTGACTAATAAACGGAACTGTTAGGTATTTCTTTTGGCCTAGGGGCGCCGTGAAAAAAAACACCTAGACACTAAGGGCGCCATGAACCGAGAAAGTTTGGGAACCTCTGGATTCTAAGCTGACAGATTTGGGGTTTCTCCCCACCACTTACGGGCTTCCCATTAATCACATGCCAATTAGAATCGAAACGGATGTCTGGAAAGTGGTAAATTTATATATTTCGAATAAAAAAATAGTCATCCTGAGATAGCTTGATAATTTTTCAAAATAATGGCTCTTCCGAAATCAAGAGCACTACGATATACGCGAAATACAGAAGTTCCATAAACAGGCTGTTTTTCATCTGTCTATCCAATTTGTTTATGCGTGACTTTGTTTACAAAGTCAGGCAGAGATTGCTGTTTAATAAACAACAACATTTCATTCTATTTTATTTTATTTGTTTGTTTATTTTATTTAAAAATATATTCCTCAGCTTTTGAGCACAAACACAGCAAATGTTATCATAGGAGAAAAATCAAAGTAGTTATCAATCAATAATACAATAACAGCATAGAGCAGATCGTATCATGTTTGGAAGCGGTCAATTGAGGGACCCCGAAGTTCAAACTTGTCAGAGAAAGAGAATGAATAGAAAGGCCTAAAAGAAAGAACAATTGTCATCATCTAGCGATACTTTCACGGTAGATAGTTTTAATGCTTCAAAACTCACTCTGACATGGTCCAAGAAATTTCCCAACAGACAAAAGTTGGTGGACACCACTTGATGTACAGTATTGCAAATATTATGACAAATAACAATTAACAGTCTGAATAAATCAATTTTATTTCTTTGTGAAGTGGAGGTTCATGTGCCTCATAGAGGCTCTGGCAGGATACCCTTCACACTGCCTATTGTCCACGTGGCCAGATCCATGGATGATATACACTGAAGTCTCCAAGGAAACAAAAGGGCAGTTGTATTTGTTTTATAAGATCTTCTAGTTCTTTAAACATGTAGATATTGTTAGGTGGAAAGTACAATTAGAAGAGAGTTACCAATTGTCCCAATGCTATACGCAGCTTCTAATTGTCCCACTTCTAAGTGGTTCTGAATATTTCTAAAAGGTATTTTGCAGTCAACTAAAATCCCAACGGCTCCATGTGCGGAAATTAAAGATTTTTCTATCTTTTCTGTAAATTGTAAAATTTTTAATTGATGGCACTACTTGTGGAGTTAGATTTGTCTCTTATAAGTAAAAGGCTATATTGGGAGATTAAATCATAGGTGTCATCGGTATTGATGCGTAAAACTCTGATAAAAACTAAATAATGCAGAAAATTGTACAATATGCTGAATTATTTGGTTTAAAGAGTGGAGGTGAGTCTTTTTGTTTTTTGTGAGCGGTTTGCTTTTGACGGTCATATTTGGTTTTTATCTTTTTTAAGAAAAAAAGACGTTCAGATTCGATAATCTCCTCTGCATCCGCTCAAATAGGCCTAAATGGATATCAGATGAATTAATGAGGCTCGTGGCAGAGAAGAAAAATGCATGGGATGTATATACAGTAAATTATCAGGCGATACAGAAGCCTATGGCAGATATTGTATAAGCTAGTCTGTAATCAAGTCACAAAGGAGGTTAGGCAGGCAAAGGCAAATTACCAGAAATCTTTGGCAAGGGGCGCAAAGAAAAACAGCAAAGAATTCTTTACTTATGTAAACTCTAGAAGGAACGAGATAAATCAGATTGGTCCACTTAACATAGATGGGTTGACTATCGATGATCATCTTCAGGTAGCTGATAAACTGAATAAGTATTTTGCATCTACATTCACACATGAGGAGTTATTCAATGAGGGGAGTGCCAGAAGTTTATCAAACTCTAACAGGGAGCTAAGTGCTTTTGTAATAACTGAGAGCAAAGTGGAGGAGAAATTGTTGAAGTTAAACGTAAGAAAAGCACCCGGGGTGGATGGGATCTATCCAGTTATATTAAAGGAGGCGGCAAAGCAACTAAGCAAACCCTTAGCCATAATTATTAGAGCATCCTTGGACTCAGGGGAGGTTCCCACAGACTGGAGATGTGCAAATGTATCCAAAATTCACAAAGGGAGGATCCAAGGGTGACACGAGTAATTACAGACCTGTTAGTTTAACTTGCGTTCCGGGGAAAGTAATGGAGTCACTGTTTAAAGAAGCACTGCAGGATCATCTAGACAAGACTGCAATAATAGTTAAGACACAGGATGGGTTTGTTAAAGGGAGGTTTTGTCTGACAAATTTGATTGGATACTATTATGTGGTTCCAAAGGAACTGGATGCAAAAAATAATTTTGATATCATATATTTGGATTTCAGGAAAGCTTTTGACACTGTTGCGCATGGAAGACTATTGTACAAATTGGAGCAGAATGGTATTAAGGGTAAGTTGCTACAATAGATAAAGGAATGGTTGAGTGGGAGACGACAGAGAGTGGTAATCAATGGACACTGCTCTTCGTGGACTAATGTTACTAGTGGAGTTCCCCAGGGTTCGGTGCTGAGCCCATTGTCGTTTTGTGTATTCATCAATGATATTGATGAAGGCATATCAGGCTTACTTAATGCCCAAGTTTGCAGATGATACAAAGGTTTGCAGGGTTGTTCACGACAGTAAGGACAGTATGCTACTGCAACTGGATCTAGATAAGTTGGAGAAATGGGCTAAGAAGTGGTAACCGAAGTTTAACATTAACAAATGCAAAGTTTGGTTTGGTTTGGAGTTTATTGGCGCATCAGCAACTGAGGCTATAATGCGCCAAATACCGGTCATATATAAAAGTGAAAACATTCAGTGACCTAAGTAGTTAGGCCACCATGTCGAGATATAAAAGGAGTAAAAGTACAAAACATATGAACAAAGGAATGCCAAATGAATTTTAAATTCGATTAAAAAGGTTTACTGATTTTAAAAAGTTAAAAACAGCAGACACATTGTCATTGTCGGATAAAATCTGACTGAGTGTATAAAGCTCAGCCAGAGGACTAAAAGCGGTAAAATAGAAATCACGTTCGTGTCTAAAACGTGGACACTCGGTTAAAATGTGGCGTATGCTTAAATAGGTGTCACAATTCTCACACATAGGACAGTCATCTTCCCTCAGCAAAAAAGCATGTGTAAGATGACTGTGTCCTATGCGGAGCCGAGCTAATACAACTTCCTCTCTGCGATTCCTGCGCAGACTAGACTGCCAATGTCCGATTACAGGCTTTATCTGATAGAGCTTGTTTGTGACTTGCTCATGCCAGGATTGTTGCCATTGGGACAGTAATTTATCATGTATTAACTGCCTGTAGTCTGTATAGGGGACTAGCAGGCAATAAGTGTTGTGGGGTTCGGGTGACCTGGCCGCAGCATCTGCCAGTTCATTTCCCACTATCCCAATGTGGCTTGGAATCCAGCAGAAACGAATGTCAAATGAACACTCAAACAAGGAATGCAACGTCTGCTGAATCCGGGTCACAAATGGATGAGGATTATACCTCCTACCCGATAAAGCCTGCAGTGTACTTAGAGAATCAGTGTACACCATACACTTTTGATACCTATGGGTTTTAATGTGGTCCAAGGCTAACTCTATAGCATACAACTCAGCTGTATATATGCTGCATTGTTGGGGAATCTTTCCAGATATAGAAAGACCTGGAAAGATAGCAGCAGATCCAACAGACAACTCCGACTTCGAGCCATCAGTGAAGACAGGCAAGAAGTCGGAGTATTCGGCCCGGTGGGCAGCATAGAGTTGGTGGTAGATAGAAGATGGAGTTATGGACTTACCCCAATTTTTAAGGGAGAAGTCGCACGATGGTAGGCGAGCATGCCAGGGTGGAAGTGGTTGCCTTGGTGACTGGGCAACATTGTCTACCATGATGTTGAGCTCTCTGAGCAGCTCTTGGACACGGATACCAAAAGGCCGATTGGCAGTCTGACGAGTGTTATATAGGTTTTCCCATTGTGGCTTGAAAACAGATGTCCACGTAGGGTTGTCTGGCAGGGATTTTAATTTAAGCGTATATTTTAAAGACAATTGCTTTCGTCGAAATGACAGTGACGGTTCAGTTGCTTCAACATATAAACTCTGGACAGGGGATGTTCTAAATGCTCCAGTAGCGATACGAATGGCTTGGTGGTGAACTGGGTCCAGCCACCTAAGTACACTGTTTCTAGCCGATGCGTACACTTGGGACCCATAGTCTAGTTTAGATCGGACAAGTGCACGGTAGAGGCTGAGTAAAGTGGAGCGGTCTGCTCCCCATTTATTCGAGGAAATACAGCGTAGAAGATTCAACCCTCTTGTGCACTTTGTCCGCAGTTGACGAATATAAGGTAAAAATGTCAACTTCTTGTCGAAAATGAGCCCCAAGAATTTTGTCTCGGGTGCTACTGGAATGATGTCTTGTCCGAGTTTTAGTTCTGGTTCAGGGTGAAGGTTCCGTTTGCGACAAAAGTGTACGCAGACTGTCTTCTGTGGCGAGAACCTAAACCCATTAGTCACTGCCCAAGAGTTGACGTGGTCTATGGCATGCTGCAATTGCCTTTCAATGACCCTCATATTGCATGATTGCAAAAAGATGCTAAAGTCATCTACAAAGAGGGCACTGTTTACGGTTGGAGGAAGTTGTTCAGTTATAGAGTTAACTTTGATTGCAAAAAGCGTAACGCTTAAAACTGATCCTTGTGGAACTCCCTCTTCTTGGCAGAATGGCCGGGAGAGGGTGGATCCTACACGAACTTGGAAAGACCGGTCTGTAAGAAAGTTTTTGATAAAGAGGGCAATGTGTCCTCTAAGACCAAAGTTATGTATGTCTTTTAGAATTCCATATCTCCAAGCCGTGTCGTACGCTTTTTCCATATCAAAGAAAACCGACACCTGGTGCTCACGTTTCAGGAAAGCATCACGTATAGATGTTTCCAAGCGGATTAAATGGTCAAGTGTTGACCTGTTCCTTCGGAAGCCACACTGTATTCTGGAAAGAAGGTCGTTAGCTTCTAAATACCACAAAAGACGAGCATTGACCATTCTTTCCAGAATCTTGCACAAGCAGCTCGTCAGAGCGATAGGGCGATAATTTTTTGGTATTTTTGGATCCTTTCCAGGTTTCGGAAAGGGAAGGACGGTTGCCATATGCCATGAGTCCGGAAATGTCTCTTCAATATATATTCTATTATAGAGACGGAGCAAATGATCCATAGATTCAGATGAAAGGTGTTTTATCATCTCATAATGGATGTCGTCTGGCCCAACAGCACTCGCCTTGGATAGCGAGAGTGCTGCTTTCAGCTCCCACTGTGTAAAGGGCTGATTGTATTCCTCGCGATTGTTAGAGGACAGCTTTAGGTGATGTTTTTCTGTTCTCTGCTTGTGTGCGAGGAACTCTGGGGGGTAAGCAGTTTCTGAAGACACTTTAGCAAATGTCTCCCCTAGAGTATTTGCAATTGCAGTTAGATCTGCAATTGTACATCCATTATGTTCCAGGATCGATGAAGGGTGTGAGTTATATTTGCCCTTCATTTTCCGAACTTTGTCCCAGATGGCTTTGGGATTGGCGGCCTGTGTAAGGGAAGATGTAAATTTGATCCAAGATTCTTTTTGGCTCTGACGTCTAATGTACCGTGCTTTGGCACGTGCACGTTTAAAGGCTATTAAATTATCTGTGGTGGGGTAACGACGAAATATTCCCCATGCTTTGTTTTGAGCCTTCCTAGCTGCTGTGCATTCTCCATTCCACCATGGTTTTGGAAAACGTGGAAAGCGGGACGATGTCCTGGGAATTGCAACTGCTGCTGCCTGGACTATACTTTCTGTGATGTCTTTTACTGCCTCATTAATTGGCTCCTGGCCGACTATAGTGGTATTAAATGTTGCCAGATGACGAAAGGCATTCCAGTCGGCATGATCGATCTTCCAACGTGGTATCCTCGACTGGTGACATTGTCTCCCATTTGAAATGGTGGATAACACGGGGAAGTGATCACTACCATAAAGGTTATCTTCAACCTCCCATGTACTCAGAGGCAGGAGGGAAGAGGAGCAGATGGAAAGATCAATGGCAGCAAATGTACGGGTAGCCGTGTGGAAAAAGGTGTTAGATCCCACATTTAGAAGGGCCAGGTCATTGTTTTCAAGCAATCGCTCGATAATCCGACCCCTTCTGTTGATGTCAGGACTACCCCACAGCGGATTATGCCCACTGAAATCCCCTAATAATAGGAAAGGGGGTGGCAGTTGCTTAATGAGATCATCAAGGTCTGCCTGGGCGGTGTCGTTCCCAGGTGGCAAATATATGGAGCAAACAGTTAAAAGGAACCCAACTGTAAGACGAACTGCTACAGCCTCCAGATTAGTGGTGAGAAGCACAACTTGAAAGGGGTTATGGTTACCCACAAGGAGAGCGACTCCTCCGTGGGCAGGTCCATCCCCAGCTCTGTCACTGCGAATAACTGAGCAGTTACGTAAGGGTCCTCGTTTGCCTTTAAATACGTCTCCTGTAAGCAAAAGCAAGTTGGTTCATGCTTACTCAGGAGAGCCTTGATGTCTTCTCTATTTCTACGAAATCCACGGCAATTCCATTGGAGAAATTTAAATGTACCCATTATTTTGATTTACTGGGTCCGTCTGGTGGCTTCCGAAGGGCTGAGGGCTTCATTTTCTCAGTCCTGGGTTTATCTCTCTTTGGAAAGACTGGACGTTGGCCTGTATCCATTTCTTCTTCGTCTTTCGCAAAGAGTTCCAGGACAGGGTCGTCCTGTACCTCCTTATTTTCGACATCCATTGTCTCTTGAATTGTAGATGTCTGTTCCCCTTTCTTCTTGGTTTCTTTAGTACTCTGTTTTGGAAGTGGTGGAGCACTAGGAGGTACGGATATAGCAGTGGCGGCTGACTGTGATTTTTGGGTGGGCTTTTCGGAACTTAATAAATAGCGCGCAATGGGGGTAAAAGACTCCCTTGGTGGAATACTCATATCAGTCTGAGTACCAATGGTACTTTTCCCAGAAGCTTTCTGGGCATATGAGGGCTTGGCGCTATTTATAGGTTGGATGCGTCTTCTGGCCTCCTGATAGGAGATGTTTAGCTCTGTTTTTAGTTTCTGAATTTCCTTCTCCTCTTTCCACCGCTGGCATGCTCGAGAGTATGCAGGGTGTTCCCCTTGGCAGTTTGTACAACTTGGCTTAGAAGCTAAACATTCCTTGATCTCGTGGTCTTTAGCACCACAGCGAGCACAGGCGGGGTTGCCACGACAAGCTGTTTGAGAGTGGCCATACTTTTGGCATTTAAAACACCTCAGTGGGTTGGGGATATAAACCCTCACTGGGCAGTTTAAATAGCCTGCTTTTATGGAACTTGGAGGCCGTGGGGTGTTAAACGTTACGATGAGAACTCGGGTAGGGACGAGATTCCCATCCTTCCGCATCGATATTCTTTTGACAGCCGTCACTCCTTGGTCTTTAAGTTCAGAGCAGATCTCTTCTTCAGAAACATGAAGAAGATCCCACTCTGATATAACACCGCGTGAGAAATTCAAGGTTTTATGGGGGGTAACGACGATAGGTAGTCCCCCTAACGATGTGGCTTTCAGTAGTTGCTGTGCATGTTTTTGGTTTGCAGCTTCGACTAAAATGTCTCCAGAACGTAGCCTTTTTACAGATTTTGGAGATCCTGTCAACCCTTCTAATCCTTTCTGGATGAAAAAGGGTGACATTTTCCCGAGTGTCTGCTCTCCGGTGGAATGGAGAATGAGGAAAAGCGGTGTCACAGATGGTGGTGTATCCTCAGTTCTGGCTCTTTTTGCAGAGGTATTTTCATTGATTTCGTCTCGATTAGGTAGGGGCCTTGTTGGGGCCCCAGAAGAAAGATTTAAATTACTCATGAGAGTAAAGGAAAAGTGTCTGATGCCTAAGTACCTCACCCACCACGGAGCCCTACGAGGGGGCGCCCACTCGTGAACTAGCAGGTACTGCGTACACGAATGGGACGCCGAGTTCGCTTAGAACACCATACCCACGTTACCAATAAGTCTTTATCCCGTCCCAGGACCAAAGGGAGGGAGACTTATTGGAACGCAGTTGACCCTAGCAGTATAAAACCACCCGCCGATTGATCCCAGTCGAGCCGGTCCGGGACCACCCGTCTCGTCGAAGCAGGGGCCAAAGTGGTGTATTAAGGCTGGGCCCCTCAACCACCAGGATCCCCCTTTCCGCTTCCACGGGTCGCGGCGCACGGCTGCACACGCCGGATTCCAATGGTGTAACCCTGGAACCAAGGTATGGGCGTTGGATCCCAGTGATGCTAATCTGGAAAACCAGCAGCATCACTGGGAGGTCCCCTCACCACGTACAGGTGCCCACGTTGAGGGGAACAAATGCAAAGTACTGCATATCCTTTCTGTTTACATAAAAACTAGAGACCCATAACTGTGGTTCAGGTTTTATTTCATTGAGCTTGTTATGCAGTTGAGCTTGCCATAGAAGTGTCCATTGTTCCTTACATGTATTTCTTATATGGATCTGTAGTTCACATATAGAACGTAGTAATCTGGCGATGCCATGCTGGATGAATGTTTGGCTGCATAGTCTGCTTTTTCATTCTCTGATATCCCAATGTGGCCTGGAATCCAGCAAAAGATGAATGACTACTTGCTAGTGATCATGGTGATCATGGATATGCATCAGCTGAGTTTTTATAGATTTTATTAAGGGATGCGTTGGTGAGGTTGAATTTTGCAAGGCTAAAAGTGAACTCTGTGAATCCCTATATATTACACTTTTTTGGATGGACAGATGGACAATATTTTCTAAGTCAAGCTTGATGGCACATAATTCAACTGTATAACTGCTGCATTCAGTGGGAAGTGAAACAGGTGGTGTTATAGGGAAAGACAAATGCCGCACCAACTCCACTCCCAGACTTTGATCCATCAGTGTATACTTTTGTAAAACGTGGATAATTTTGTGTGAGCAGTATGGAGTTGCTGTATATTGTTATTTGCAAGAGAATGTTTCACCAGTTAGTTTAGGAAATAGCTGTTACAGGATGGTTTAATAGAAGACCATGGAGGATCTGAACTGTTTGGATCTTGGAGGATTTTTTCCAGATATATATTCAAAGTTTGTGATAATGCTTGCAATCTGATGCCAGTAGGCTGAACGGCTCTAGGTTTATTTCTGTAGTTCATTGTGAAGTGTGGATCATTAAGTATTGGCCTAATGGGGTGAGTAGGTAGAATTTGAATTTTGGCTGCATAGTTCAGAAGTAACATTTTTATCCTAAGCTGAGCGAAGGTTCATGGACTTCGATATAAAGACTTTGTACTGGCCATGTTCTATAAGCGCCTACAGCAATCCTGAGGACAGAATGTTGAATAGGGGTGAGACGTGCTAGCACGCTTTCCCTAGCAGAATCCTACACCGGGGCACCATAATCGAGGCGAGATCTGATTAAGGCTCTGTACAAGTGAAGTAAGGTATAACGATCTGCACCCCATGATGTAGAAGAGATAACTCTTAGTAAGTTCATTTTTATCTGGCAAGCAGTCGGTAGGTGTGTGATATATTCTGAGAAGTTCAGTTTATTATCGAAAATCAGACCAAGGAGACCAAAGCTATTCACCACTGTGATGGGATGATTTGTTAGGTGTACATCTGGATCTGGATGCATCTTTTGTGTATTACAAAAGTGAATGACACTTGATTTTCGGTAACTATTCTGTGTCATCCATAGCTAAATATTATTAATTGAGGTTTGCAGTTGCTGCTCAATAAAGCTCATGTTTTGCGAACTGCAAGAGACGGTCAGATCATCGGCATAAGGGTATGAATTTAAGGCGTTTGGAATATTCTTTCCTGAGGGACTCCTTCTTGTACATAGGTTTGCTTCTGCGCGGTAGCACCGTGGCATCGTCACCGTCCTCCCCATATCGGGTGGAAAATGCCCGGGTTCCAATCCCGTCGACGACGTGAGGAACTTTAATGGGCTTTTTTCACTCCGTGGCTGAGTTAGTCGGTCTCAGGCGTAGATAGCAAGGTTCCCCCCCCCAGAAACTGGGGTTTTTCGTCCAGCAAAACAGACAAATCAACCATAGAACACACGCAATTAACAGACATGACACACAGCATGGCAGATGAATTTAATTATTCGGGTGGCCTAAAAATAATAGTTTGTTTTTTGTATATATCTTTGCGAAAGGGCTTGACGAAAGCGAACTTGAAAGGTCCTTATGCTGTAGGAAATTCTGTATGAAATACGGTAAGTGTCCTCTCAGGTCCAGGGATTGAAGTTTTCTCAGGATACCAACCGCCAAGTTGTGCCAAAGGCCTTCTATTTATCGAAACATACCATTACGAGATGTTTATTTTGGATAAACGCATTCGTGATGTTTGTTTCCGCTTTGATCATGAGATCCAGGGGTGATGGGTGTTTTCTGAAACCAAACTGATTGTCAGAGATCATGTTTGTTTTTTGTTATTTTGGTTTTTAGTAGCATTAGCAACTAAGGCCATATTGCTCCGGGGATATCCGATGGTTATTCCCCGACCTTTCTGCATCCGTCGTATTTGGTGGTCACGGGCTCGAACCCTGGTCTAATCAAGGAGCGTGTGCTACGCACTGCTGCTCTTGCCCACCTGGCTACGGAGACGCCATCAGAGATCATATTTTGGGAATCAAGATACCATATTAGTCGACGGTGTATCATTTATTAATGGTGTTACTTCAGCAGCTGGTGAGCGAAATGGGTCTGTAATTATTCGGAATAGAATGATCTTTTTCTGGTTTGGGTATCGCTACTACAAAAGCGTGACCCCTTTTGTGTCACGTTTTTGTACTATCATATGCCGTCAAGTCAGACAATTGTGAAAATACCTTCCGTAGGGCATTTGCAATCTCTCCAGGAGTAGATAGCTCCTGCCCATTCCAGGTGAAAAGTGAGGACGAAAAGGTAGAAAATTTTCCATTTAATTTTCCATTTTTCTCCAGATAAAATCTTACATCGGTATTTTTATTAATTGCAGTTGCGAATCGAACCGAAGAATCTCTTTTTGCTTTCTTTCTAATATGACGGTTTTAGCTCTAATTTTCTTGTAATTTATAAGATTGGCGATGGTAGGATGTTTGCGGAATAAATTCCATGTACGGTTTTTTTTTATTTTTATTTACATTATTACAGTCCTCGTTCTACCAACGATTTGTGGTTCTACGGATGCTTGACTGTGACTGTGGGATGGCAGTAGATGTAGAGATGCTAGAATCTGTTTTGTCATATGATTGGCAACTGTGTCAAATGGATGATATTTGATGATCTGATTGTCGAAGGATACGTGAGCGGCGTACGTGGCCCAATCTGCCTTGGAAATTTTCCATTTTGTGCGGGTTTCTGATGGTATGCAGTGTGACGTTTAAATTTTACATACTATAGGGTAGTGGCCACTGTTGAGCGGATCATCCAGTGCTGGCCACTCCATACTAGGAAAAAGGATTGAAGAGCAGATAGAGAGGTCTATTGCAGAGACTGTTCCTGTTGGAGGTGGAGATAAGCTGGTGAGCCAGTATTTAATATGGTTAGATTTTGTCTCGAGAAGCATTTCAATGAATTGTCCTCGTGCATCTGCATTGGGAGATCCCCACAATGGATGGTGTCCATTGAAGTCGCCCAGTAAACAGAAAGGTGGTTGGCAACTGCAGAATGAGATCTTCAAGTTCATGTAGGGTACAAGGGCGACTGGGTGGCAGGTAGATTTAAGCAAGTGTTAGGGTAACGTCAATCACTATTCGCGTGGCATTTGGTTTGCGTCTGAATGCGTTTGCATGGTACTCTTGCGTCTATAAGTGTGGCTACCCCTCCGTGAGCATTAGTGGTAGCAGGTCTGTCTTGCCGAAACAGAGTATAATTTTTTTCGAGGTAGACACCTGAGGTGTTAAATATGTCTCTTGTAAACAGATTACAATTAGTTTATGACGCCTAATTATCTTGTGGATCTCGTCGATATTGCTGCGAAAGCCTCTGCAGTTCCATTGGACGATGTTTTTCATTGTGTGGATTTAAATGAAGAAGCTGTGTCTGTCTGCGTTTTGGAAGTCAGTTTCAGTCGGTCAATTTTCATTTTGTCTCTCTTTGAAAATATTGGTCGGGCATCTATTTCAAGGCCTGATGGAGGGGCCTTCATGGAACAAGTTCCACGAGGAGCTCCTCCATCAGGCCTTGAAATAGATGCCCCTCCATCAGACTTTCGTCTTCTGGATGGATATCCAGAAGGGCTCCGTTTCTTCTTGAGTGCAAGTCTCATTTGTGTCCACAAGGAAAGATTTAGCATGCAGTTTGTTACTGGGATCAGAGTTTTCTGTTTGATTAGATCTTACAGGAGTTGTATGAGTAACAGGTGGTATCGTGACTGGTGTGTTATTAGATCTATTTGAAGACTGTAATCTGTTGCTTGGAGGACTGAGGTACGGAGGAGAGTAGAGATCGAGCCCATTCTGAAATAGAGATGCTTGGCGGGATTGATGTATTTGTTTGAACTGATATTGAATGAAACCTTTGAGCAGCGTCGGCATATGTACGTCTTGGCATCAGCATCTGTTGCTGTAATTGTTTTCTGGCTTCGGAAAATGAGACTTTCTTTTCTATCTTGTATTTTTGGATTTTATTCAATTTCCAACGATAACATGTTTTATCATCATTCGGCTGGATTGTCATCATTTGGTTGGTGCAAATCCGTTGAATTTGGATTGTTGGGAAAGTTGTCAAAATCTATGCTTTGCTTTACCACCGAGGTTTCCGGCCCCGCCTCGGGGAGGCAGGAGCAGTGCTACAAGGTGACCAAGCGGCTGAGTTAGTAGGTTAGTACTAATAGAAAAAAAAAAAAGAAAGGTGGTTTTCCTTTCTGGGCCTTTGCCTACTTCTTGTAGTGTGAATGAGCTACTTTGATAAAGAAATTAAGAAAAACGGTTGTTGAAACAAAAAATAGAATCTATTCGCTGAAATGCTCTTTAGAGAATACGCTTTTAGAGACACGCTAAAATCGCTTGGTCAAGGAACGCTTGTCACCAAGCCAACTTTCACTGATATTCCAGCAAAATTTGCCATTTTTAGCAGTTTTTCAGAATGCCTGCGGTTCAGAGTTTCAAAAACTAAATGCCCTGATTGCAGTCTCTTATCCGTCTTGGGAGACCCTTCAATACTATCCAGGTGTTTTTGGATTAGAAAGTGGGATAGCTTACTGAGAAGCTGTTCTGATAGTGAGTGCATTATTAAAAATGTAGGTAAGTCTGTCGCCGAGGAATTGGTTTTCAACCTCTTTGATTCCAACGAATCATGGTCATTTTCTGTCTCTGGCCGACAGCTCCAAAGATGGAAACGTATTGTGTGACATGTTGGCTCCTTTTAGCCCTTGGCAGAGGAAATTTTCTGCTAAGATACCGGCCCCGCCACGGGCAGGCAGGAGCAGTGCCTGGTGTGAACAAGCGAAATTAGTAGGAGTTAGTTTATAAAATATAAAAAATAAAGAAAGATTACTTTCCTTCCTTGCTCTCTAGCAGTACTTTTTATACAAGAGCTGCTATTAAATAAAATGATTTCTTAAGGAGTGGAACGTAAAAGAGACCTAGATTTCACCTTTTAGAAAATCGCCGTGAAAGCACAGAGAAATCGCTCAGTCACAATCGTTTGACACCCAGGGTCAGGCAAATTAGAAGCAAGAATACAATCAAAGACAAAAACTATGCATTTGAAGGAAGAACGGTTATTATTTAAGACAATATGAAATAGAACTTTAAACATCATGAATTTATTTAATGCGCCGAAAACCATTCTGCCAACTTCTGTTGAATCAGGAAGAGCCTTTTCTGCAGCACGTTTATTTATAGCCAAGTTGAGAACTCGTCTTAGTGATAGAAATTTCGAATGTTTATGTTATTTTAAGAAACTATTTTAAAAAAATTGATTGTCTTTTTAAATATTTTAAGATATATGTATTTAAAATCAAAAAAATATATTTAAAATAAGAATAATCCTCTTTAATTTGCGAATGCACTTATTTATAATTAAACAAATATAAAATTTAAGCCTTTTTGTCCTCTGTTAAAAAATAGCATGACAAAAATTATGTTTAATAAATAATAAATAGCCAACATTGATGGCGAATACAATTCAAATATTACAATGCACAAATGGCCATCTAAGCATAAGCAATTAATTTTCCCAATTGTAAAAGGCTATCTTATCACCGAACGATAAAAAAATAAACATAAACATAATTCAAATCGCTAAGATCACTCGTTTAACACTCGTGGCCTCTTAACTGCAGCGTAAAAAAAAAAAAAAAAAAAAAAAAAGAAATCAGGACGAGTCAACCAATTTAGTTTATACTGAATCTCAGGCGTTTCTTTGATGACTTCCTATTTCTTTATTCTAAAGCAAAACAAAATATGAAGACAACAATCATTTAGGCTTTTGTTTCTCACATCTTTCTACAAGTTGTAGAAAGATGTGAGAAACAAAACTATGAAATCCAATTTTGATTCTCTTTTTTAAAATCCGAACAAAAATCACAATTTGTTTAAATTGTGATTTTTGGATTTTTAAGTATTTTGCCCCGATTTTCGGCTCACACTGTATAAATTAGGAAATGTCAGTTTAATATCATTATTAAAATTTATTAATAAGGGGACAAATAATGGCAGACCCGGCGAACATGCGCTGAATGTCAAACGAGTTATGTAAGAGCATAACAGGAATTTTTAGTTCTAAAGATCAATTTCGGTTCTTGAATTTGTGCCTTTCTAAGATAAGAAAAAAAACAAGACATTCGCAAGAATAACAACTTTATTTTCACTACGTAGGCTGTATAATTTATAAATGATCAAAATTGCTAATAGCGTGGTAATAATCTCTGATACATTGAATTGCAAAATGAATCTTCATTCATTGCCTTTTATTTTCAGTGGCGCTTCTTGTCACCTTTGTTTCTTCCTTTTGTCTTCCTCTAGAGAAAATATTCTGTCCACTACAACTAAAGCTACCACCTAGTCACACATATCTTGTATAGTCTGGTCAAAAGAATAACTTAGTTATTCCTTTGACCAGTACTTTGACACTCGATAAATTTTTTCAACGCTTGGTTTATTATATGTAATAACAGGTTCGTCATAAGTAACAACAGGTTTACTATAAGTAACAACAGGTTTACTGAAAGTAACAACAGGTTTACTATAAGTAACAACAGGTTTACTATAAGTAACAACAGGTTTACTATAAGTAACAACAGGTTTACTATAAGTATATACAATAGGTTCGCTGATTGTTTCAATAACTTCTCCATGGCGTCCTCCACTTAATGCGTGGCCTGCTCCACCTCCTACTCTACTTAGTCCCTCACCTACTCTGCCACCTACTTCTTGCAATCCCTCATCTACTCTGCCACCTACTTCTTGCAATCCCTCACCTGCTCCTCTACAACGTCCTTCTTTTTCCTTTACAATCACTGCTTTACCTACATTCTTACATGGTCCCTTCCCTATTTTACCTATCCTCTCGCCTATTCCTCTACCTATTTTACCAAGTCCCACACCTAGCCCAGTGGCTATTTTCCCTAGCCCTTCACCTAGTCCCTCAATTGGTCCGCCTACTAATAATATTGTCCCAACTGGAAGACGACCTAATTTATCCATCCCCACATCTTTTTCTTCGCATCCTAGCCTAGCAGGCCCATGACCTAGCGCAGAACCTACTGCTACTACTCTCGGATCTTGTCTACGAACTGTTCCAATTCGTATTCTATTTTCTTCAAAGCTTTCAGGCTCACGACCATCGAAACTGTCCTGTTCATTTCTAATGCCAACATTATGTCCATCGTGTCCATTAACAGAATGTTTTTCTGGGCCGACACTTTCCTTCTCCCTTCTAATGCCGACATTATGTCTATCATGTCCATTAACAGAATGTCTTCCTGGGTCGTTAGGCTGGTCAACCAGATCGGATTCGTGAGGAAATACTTTACCTGTAAAAAGAAACATTTTAATTGACATACGCCTTATGTTATTATTAAAAACTATATTTTAAACGTGAGCAAAACTAGATAATGTCACTATTAAATATTTCCAAGCAAGTGAAGCTAATTTATAGAATGATACCAAACTTAAAGATACATTAAGCGATCTTTGAAAAAGGCTGAGTAACCAATCAGTAACTTCACAGAAGACAAATATTTGTAGTCTGCAAAGTTCTGCTATAGGTACTGAAAAATTAAATTCCCTTTTACATCCCCTCCAATTAGTCTAGTTCGTTGTTGCTATTGCTGTTTTTGAGGATTAGTGGGCACATGGGCCTCTTTGGCTACTGTGCCAGTTCTTCGTTTACTTATGACTAAACTTCCAAATTACGAGGATAAGATATGATTATATAAATTTCCGCATCTCAAATATTGAAACAGTTCTTCAAACATTGCATTGCCAAGAATGTGTTATAAAGTTAACGGCAAGATGGATATCCAGATACTTGACTGATGAGGACATTTTTGTTTATCAGCTGGGATTGCAGAGAGAACACTGAGGAGGGTTTTATCCCAAAAGCGCAAGGGCAACTTAGGCCATATTGCGCCTCCCAAATCAATCTGGTTGAATCAACATTCGCAAACGTTCAACAAGAAGTGACCTTCTGGTTGAATGTTTGCGAATGACCTAATCTAGATTGGATCTATTTCAGAATGGGACGAGAGGGAGAGGCAGTGACATCACTGCTATCCAGTCGTGTGATTTGATTTTGATTTTATTAACGGAAAAACGACTGGGGTTATAATGCGCCAGGAAAAAATTAAAACGTCGACAAAAATAAAGATTTTGGTAACCTTTAAAATGTTTTGACTTTGGTCCATTAGCCGTTATCGACAAAACCATGAATGCTGTTCAATACCAAGACAACCTGGACGATCATGCACTTCAAACATTATAGCAATAATTAGGGGGAAGGCCCATACTTGTATCAGCAAGACAACGCGTCATGCAATAACAGAGTGATTTGAGGACATGTGTGTGGAAAAGTTGGATTGGTCAGCCGAGAGTACTTATCTGAACTCTATCGAGCATCTTTGGGATGTATTGGATCGTTGGGTACGTGCACGTCGAGATCGACCATAGCACAAGGCCGAATTGGTGGCTGCGTTAAAGGCCGAGTGGAGGAACATATCACCTGACATTTATAAAAATCTGGTTGAGAGTATGCCGCGAAGATTGAAGGAAGTCATAAAAGCCAAAGGTTTCAGCACAAAATATTAAATGACACAATAAAAGCACTTTTTTTTTTGACAGGTGTGCGGATATTAACGGTAGGGCAATGTATGTGAATAAAATGCAGTATAAGAGTAAAAGTAAATTATCCATATTATACCTGGTGTGCAAAACTTAAGAATGTAGCTTCTCATAGGAGTAGCCTGGATATAGGAAAGCATACCAAAGGAACCTCGTGAGGCACAGAAATGACGAGGGAAACAACACCTACACGACAATGGAAACAAAACGGCACAGAGGGACTTTATTCAAAATGGCAACATAGCACTGGCTGCCATGATACAAATGCATCACTGCCAAAGATGGAACAAAGGGAAGAGGTGGTCCTCAGTAGGAGATATGGCCACCCCTAATGTCGATGCAGGCTTTGCACAGCCTGTCCATATTTAGAACAATGTTGTTGATAAGTTCTTGCGGTAACACCGTCCATTCCTCTGTCAGCGCCACCTTCAGCTGATGAACATTTTCTGGCGTGTGTGAACGTGCTGCTAGGCGTCTCTCCAGAGCGTCCCATATGTGTTAGATGGGATTTAGATCGGCCGAACGGGCAGACCAATCCATACGAACAATGTCCTCACTTTCCAAAAGCATATAAACAGCTGCAGTGCGATGGGGTGTGACATTATCATCCATAAACACGAACAGACGCACATGGGAAAGGATTACCTCAGTACGGTAGCGTGCCCCGGTTACAGTACTGCCTTCTAGTATCTGGAGTTGTGTACGTCCATCCGAGATAACACCTCCCGAGACGAGAACACCTCAACGGCCATATCGATCCCTTTCAGTGATGTTTGGGTGGTGATACCATGTGCCAACCACTCGCGAGATCAGCTGATGTCCAGAATCGCTGCTGAGACTGAATCTACTCTCATCAGTAAAGAGTACCTTACCTCATTCCGCTTCTGCCCAGTCCTTGTGTTCGATGCACCACTGTAAACGGTGGCCAGGTGTTAAAGGGACACAGCGAACTGACCGTCGGGCAAACAGTTCACCTTTGCGGAGTCGCCTGGCTATAGTAAACCGCGATATCCTGCGTCCTGTGTTCCTGTGCAGCTGCTTTGCAATGGCTCCCGCTGTCAGGTGTGGGTCCCTCTTGGCATGTAGGAGTATATAGCGGTCAGCTTTGGGCGTTATGTTTTGTGGACCACCACGAATGGTCCTCCGAACAGCTGTACCCGTCGTTGTGAAGGCCGACCACGCACGTCAGACGATGCTATGGGCGATACCGAACTCTGCAGCACACTCCTCGCACTTCGACCTTTCTCGAGTTTCCCAATTATTTGACCCCGGGTAAAGTCATCCAGATGTTGTCTACTGGCCATTTCATTGTCTTTAGCGCTGTATGAAACCAATCGAACGTCTGTAACAATCGTGCTCACCATTCGGTAATTTGCACATAACTGCTGAACTGCTGCTGTCATCTGCTTATGTTGAGCCCTCTCATCACGATTCTAATTTTTGCATGTGCGCCAGCTTTCTACTGAACGGCCACAGTTATGCAAATCGCCACAGGCTGTTTCGTTTGATTTTGTGGTTGTAACCTTTAAAAATAGTGTTGGTCCTTAAATTTTGCACACCAGTGTAGTTTGTTTACAACATGCCGATGCAACGAATCTTGAAACTAAGAATATTTCTAAACCAGCCAGTAGTGCACGAAAAAAATCTGTATATTGTAAACTGTAAACTGTTGGTATTGACTGGTTGGTTGGTTGGTAGGTTTGCTCTTTTATGGCGCATTGGCAAGTAATGGAGGTATTAGTTGAGTATAACTAATGGAGGATAGTACAATCATGCTGCATTATCGTACTATCTGGTAAAACAGCAGCACACTCCACACACGATTCCGACTTCGAGCCATCTGTGTAAACTGGCAAGAAGTGTAAATGTAAATTCAGTGGATTCAGCGCGGTAGAATTCAAGAGAATAGAGGTGAAGTTAGACAGAAGAAGCTGTACCAGACTTCGTATCGTTTTTAAGCGAGAAATCACATTCTTGTCACATTTGAGCATGCCAGGGTGGAAAGGTCTTCTTTGGTGAATGGGAAACCTTGTCTACCGTGAAGTTAAGCTCTGTAAGTACCCTTAGACACTGAACACTGAATGGTCGGTTGGCAGTCCGACCATTCAGGCATATTTATGACACATGTCGTGTCATAAATATATTTCCATCGTGGCTCAAAAACGGATGTCCACGTGGGGTGAAATGGCAGAGAGTTCAGCTTAAAGGCATATTGTAAATACAACTGTTTTCGTCGAAGAGACAAAGATGGTTCTGAATCACCAGTAGCAATACGAATTGGGTGATAGTGAATGGGTGCAAGCCACGGAGGTAAGCTATCTCTGGCGGATGCATATACCTAAGACCGATAATCTAATTTTGTTCGTGCAAGTGCACCACAGAGAAAGAGTAACGTGCACAAGTCTGCACCCAAGAAGAAGAGAGAGAGGGCAAAGAATGTTCAGCCCTCTCACGCAATTGGTGCATACCTGGCCGTATATGTTGACACTTAAAACAGATCCTTGCGGTTGTCCCTCCTGTTGGAAAAATGACGAAAGAGAGGATGGATCCTATTAGAACTTCGAAAAAACGACAAGAGAACAAGTTTTTTATACAAACAGGAAGATGACCTCTTAAACCGAGAGTATATTGATGTTGTGGGGGGGGGGGGGTTGAAGGCGCATAAGCTGCTTTGGCTATAATGCGCCTATTCATTTATTGCAATAACACATGAGAAATTCTTGTAACTTCAGGAAAGGCTGAAATCAGAAATCACTAAAAACTCCAATTTTCTTCAGAAAGTTAAAAAATTCAAGAATGTTTGCATTGTCACCAATGACATTCTCTAGAGTTATCGGATTCCGAAGGTTAACCAATGATAGCAGGGTTTTATTTCTGTCTTGTTTATATTACGGGCATTCAATGTGAATGTGTTTAACAGTCAGATTTACAGAACAATGTGGACACTGGGGTGGATCATCTCCTGTGAGTACATGAAGGTGAGTTAAATGACTATGACCTATTCTTGCTCATGAAAGGACTATTTCTTCCCTTCTTGATGTACGGATACTGGAATGCCAAATTTTAGGATCCTGTTTAAATTGAAAAAGTTTATTATTTGTTTGAGAATTCCAGAGTGTGCTGTCCATTCTGTTAGACATGCACCATGAATGATTTGTGGAGAGTCTGATGCTGGAACAGGGAAATTTGTTAAATCTAAGGTTGTTGGATTTTTTGCAGCTTTATCAGCCAGTTCATTACCAGAAATTCCGGAATGTGCCAGAATCCAGCAGAAGGTGACCAGTTGGTGGCGCTCTTCAATCTGCAGTAATAATCTTCTAATTTCATTTAGAAATGGTTGAGATTTATCTGAGGAGTTACGTAATGCCATAATTGAGCTGAAGGAATCAGTGTAAATAACAAATTTTAATGAAAAGTCAGAACAGATATTTTCTAAGGCTAGTTTAATTGCATATAATTCTGCAGAGAAGATGCTGAAAAAGTGCTGTTTGTAAACACTGCTGCTGCTCCAATATTTGATTTGGATTTAGAGCCATCAGTATAAACTAGAGAAAAATCAATATATCTATGAGTGTGAATTGCATGAAGTTGTCTAGTATTTGATGCTTGTAGAATATTCTTTCCCGATTGGCAGAGGTAAGTGTCACAAGTCGGTAGAACGGCAGACTCCATGGTGGTTGATCGAAATTTACTACGTGTTGTACAGAAAGAATGGAAACGTTCCAAACCTGCATTAGTTCTAGAAGGCGAAGGCCAGCTGGTTTTACTACGCTAGGTTTATTTCTGTAGAGGTTTTCTAGTGGCGTATTGAACAGATATGGCTGAATGCGATGCGAGGCACAACTTCGTATTTTGACAGCATACTTCAATAACAATGTTTTCCTACGTAATGTTAGTGGTGGCTCATGAGCGTCAATGTAAAGGCTATGAGTTGATGAGCTTCTGAATTCATCAAGTGCAATCCTGAAGGCGCTGTGTTGAACTCTATCAAGCCAGCGCACTGCGCTTGCTCTGGCAGAACCATAGACGGGATCACCATAATCGAGACAGGATCTGATTAATGGCCTGAATAACCGAAGCAGGGAGGTACGATCTGCACGCCATGTTAGGGAGGATAAAGTTCTAAGTATATTTAACTTTTTTATACAGGAAGTACGTACATTTTTATTATGGTCTAAGAAATTTAATTTGTTGTCAAGGATTAATCCTAGAAATCGGATGTTAGTAGCGACTGGAATGGAGACATTGGAAATTTGAAGTTCAGGATCCGGATGAAGTTTTCGTTGTCTACAAAAATGGATTGCAACTGTTTTCTGCTGAGAGAGTCGGTAGACGTTGAGGCTGGCCCATTGTTGTATTTTATTTAGTGATATCTGAAGCTGTCTTTCAATAGATCTCATGTTTTGGGAATGGCAATAAAGGTAAGTCTCAATTGTGTTTGGAAGCTGTTTAGTGATGGAATCGATTCTAAGAGCAAAAAGAGTGGCACTCAATACTGATCCCTGTAGAATCACCTTTTTCCTGAATGAAAGTTGCAGAGAGGGCATGTTGGTAACTCACTTGGAACGATCTAAAATGTAGAAATTTCTGAACAAATTTAGGAAGGTTGCCTCGTAGACCAAGAGCGGAAAGATCACTAAGTATGCCATGCCGCCATGTGGTGTCAAATGCCTTCTCTATATCTATTGAAACCAATAGTAGATGTTCGTGCTTAACAAAAGCAGTCCGAATGAAAAATTAAGCTTTGACCATGAGATTCAATCAGAGCCTGTGTTTTAGAAAGCCGTGTTGACAATGGCTCATTAGATGTTCTGACTCAGTGATCCAGACGAGTCTACTGTGGACAACCTTTTCAAGGATTTTGCTGAGGCAGTTTGAGAGAGATATTGGTCTATAGCTAAGGCGGTTGGACGGATCTTTTCCAGGCTTTAGGAACGTCAAAACAATAGAATGATGCCAAGAAGCTGGATAAACATTTTCTAAAAAAATGCGGTTGTAAAAGAGCAGAAGGAGGCACAAAGCTTTGTCATCAAGATGTTGCAACATGACATAATAGATCCCATCTGGTTCGGCAGAACCGTTGTGGGCTGTTTTAATGGCATGTAAAAGTTCAGAGTATTGCAGCGGTTTATTATACGGTAGACTGCGAGTAGTTTGGAAGTTAATAGTATGCTGTTCTTTACTGTTTTTAATTCGCTGGAAAGATGTAGTATATGCAGATGCTGCTGATATTTCAGCAAAGGTATTTCCCAAAGCATTTGCTATATCCAAGGGACTTGATAGATCTTGTCCATTCCAGGAGAGGATTGGAGATGGTATGGTTGGAAACTTACCAGATAGCTGCCTAATTTTTTTCCAAATTATTTTGCTGTCAGTGTTTCTGTTGATGCTGGACGCAAAGCGGGTCTAGGATTCTTTCTTGGCTTGCCTTTGTATGAAACGTGCTTTTGCCCTTAATGTTTAATAATTTATCAGATTGGTTGTGGTTGGATATTGCCGAAACAGATTCCAGGCTTTATTTTTTGCTTTTTTTGCTATGGTGCATTCCTCATTCCACCAATAATTATAATGTTTTCGACAGGGGGGATCGGATAGTGGTATTGTGTCTTTGGCCACATTTAGGAGATGCGACGTGATGTAATCTGTCACATCATCAATAGGCTGGAGACGGATTTTTTTTCTCATCAAAGGATATTGATGACTGGAATTTTTCCCAGTTTGCTCGGACAAATTTCCGAGTTAGAGGAGTCTATGCTATTAATATATCGCATAGAATTGGGAAGTGATCACTGCCCACAGGATCATTAACAACATACCACTCTATGGTCGAGGTCAGTTTGATTTGATTTGATTTGATTTGGTTTTTTATGGCGCATTGGCAGCTAAGGCCATAATGCGCCAAGTCAAATTTTAAAATGCTATTAAATATTTTGGTAGCCAAGGCTACCACATCAAACATTTGTGTTAAAAAGGTATAATAGTAAAAGCATAAAACTTAGAGCTTTGTATAAAAATTAACAAATTGTAAAAAATTAAAGACGTCAGACATATTGTGTCCGTCACCTATAATCTGACTGAGTGTAAATGGCTCAGTCAAATTATTAAAAGCGGTAAAATACAAGCGTCGGGCTTCTATAAAAACAGGACATTCTATTAAAATATGACGAACGGTTAAAATAACATTACACATCTCGCACATAGGTGGGTCATCCGCCCTCAGCAAGTAGGAATGAGTTAGATGACTATGACCTATGCGGAGCCGAGCAAGAACAACTCCCTCTCTTCGGACCCTGCATAGACTGGACTGCCATTGCGAAATTACAGGCTTGATTTGATGTAATTTATTTGTGGTCTGTCCGTGCCAGGAATCTTGCCATTGGGAAAAGCAGTTTAGAACGTATTATTTGCCTGTAGTCTGTATAGGGGACTGACAGGCAATGATTATCCAGGAAAATGGCTGATTTAGCAGCAGCATCAGCCGATTCATTTCCCCGGATCCCAATGTGGCTTGGGATCCAGCAAAAGCGAATATCGAATTCTAATTTCTTGAGAGAAAAGAGAATCTGCTGGATCCTGGACAGAATCGGATGAGGGTTAAAACCCACCGATACCAGAGCCTGTAACACGCTCGATGAATCGCAGTAAATCATATACCTCTGGTAGTCGCAATTTTTAATGTGATCTAGGGCTGTTTGTATTGCATGCAACTCTGCAGTATAAATGCTAGTTTCTTGTGGGATCTTATAGGATATTGTTTTGTGAGGGAACACAACAGCAGATCCCACATGACATTCTAACTTTGAGCCATCTGTATAGATTGGCAGAAAGTCAGAATACTGCTGTCGATGTACTGCAAAGAGTTGCTGGTAGACAGATGGCGGTGTAGTAGCCTTCTCCCAGATCTTAAGGGAGAAGTCACAAGTTGGAAAATGAGCATGCCAGGGTGGAAAGAATTGCCTTGGTGACTGGGCAACATTGTCTACCGTCAAGTTCAGCTCATTCAGCAGCCCTTGAATGCGAATACCAAAAGGTTTGTTGGCAGTCCGACGGGTGTTGTAGAGATTTTCCCAACGCGGCTCAAAAACGGATGGCCACGTGGGATGATCGGGCAGGGATTTTAATTTGAATGCATACTGTAAGGACAACTACTTACGTCGAAGAGACAGAGATGGTTCATTTGCTTCAACGTAAAGGCTTTGGACAGGAGATGTGCGAAATGCTCCAGTGGCTGTCCGGATGGCTTGATGGTGGATTGGATCTAACCACCGAAGGGCACTATCTCTAGCAGAACCATAGACCTGAGACCCATAGTCGAGTTTGGAACGGACAAGTGCCCGGGAGAGACGAAGAAGGGTAGCACGATCTGCGCCCCATGAGGTTGACGAAAGGGCACGAAGGATGTTAAGCCCTTTGACACATCTTGTCCTCAGCTGACGAATATGTTGTAAGAATGTCAGCTTTTTGTCGAAAATAAGTCCAAGGAATTTGAATTCTGCTACAACTGGGATGTTATTTTGCCCTAGCCTTAATTCTGGGTCAGGATGAAGATTACGTTTGCGACAAAGGTGTACACAAACAGTCTTCTGTGATGAAAATCTGAACCCATTAGCCAAAGACCAAGCTGTAAGATGGTCAATGGTTTTCTGCAGTTGCCTTTCAATGACCCTCATATTGCATGAATGACAAAATATAGCAAAGTCATCAACATAGAGGGCATTGTTTACAGTGGGTGGAAGTTGTTCTGCGATAGAGTTTATTTTGATTGCGAAAAGCGTGACACTTAGAACGGATCCTTGTGGGACTCCCTCTTCCTGAGAGAAAACTCGAGAGAGGGTGGATCCTAGCCGGATTTGAAACTGGCGATTCGAAAGAAAGTTTTTAATAAAAAGAGGAAGATTACCTCTAAGACCAAAGTTATAGAGGTCTTTTAAAATCCCAAATCGCCAGGCTGTATCGTATGCTTTTTCAATATCAAAGAAAACTGCTACCAAATGCTCGGATTTAATAAAAGCATCACGAATGGACGTTTCCAATCGGATTAAATGATCCTGAGTGGATCTATTTCTTCGGAAGCCGCACTGTGTCCTGGAAAGCAGACTATTTGTTTCTAAATACCATACCAGGCGATAATTTACCATTCTTTCCAGGATCTTGTACAAACAGCTTGTCAGAGCAATAGGACGGTAGTTACTTGGATTTCTAGGATCCTTTCCTGGTTTTGGGAAGGGAAGAACGATTGCCTTCCGCCAGGAATCCGGAAATTGTTTATTAAGAAAAATTCTGTTAAACAGAATTTAACAGGTGATCCTTACATTGTGGTGTGAGGTGTTTTACCATTTCATAGTGGATGTCACCGGGCCCCACAGCACTTGCGTGCGTGAGAAAGAGTGCAGCATTTAATTCCTCCTGTGAAAAGGGCTTGTTATACGATTCAAGCCCTTTTGAATAGAAGTTCAGGGGGTTTTTCTCATTTTTCTCTTTCAGGGCCAAAAACTCTGCGGGAAAAGATGTTATTTTTCAGAGATTTTTGCAAATGTTTCCCCTAGAGTATTTGCTACTGCAGTTCGATCTGCAATTGGACATCCGTTATGCTCGAGGATCACAGAAGGGCATGGTGGATATTTTCCCTTCATTTTCCGGATCTTATCCCAGACTACTTTTGAGCTAGCAGCCTGAGTTATGGAAGATGTAAAACGAATCCAAGATTTCCTTTGGCTCTGACGCCGTACATAACGCGCTTTCGCACGTGCACGTTTAAATGTTACTAAATTTTCAGTTGTGGGATATCTGCGGAATATCCCCCAGGCTTTGTTTTGTGCTTTTCTTGCTGCTGTGCATTCGGAATTCCACCAAGGTTTCGGAAATAGTGGGAACCGGCTAGATGATTTTGGGATTGCTATTGCAGCTGCTTGGACAATTGCTTCTGTGACGTACACGACTGCATCATTGATTGGCACCTGACTGACTGTAGCGATGTCAAGATTTGCCAGATGTTGAAAGGCATTCCAGTCAGCCTGATCAAGCTTCCACCGCGGTAAACTAAATGGAAGACACGGTCTACCACTAGTTAGGGTGATTATCACGGGGAAGTGATCGCTTCCATATGGGTTCTCCTCCACCTCCCAAGCAAGTGAAGGAAGTAGAGAAGGGGTGCAGATAGAAAGATCAATGGCAGAGAAAGTACGGGTAGGCATGTGGAAGAAGGTGTTTGTTCCCACATTTAGGAGGGAGAGATTATTGTCAGTGAGCATATGCTCTATGACTCGTCCCCTTCCATTGATGTCAGCACTACCCCACAGAGTGTTATGTCCATTGAAATCCCCAAGAATTAAACAAGTGGAGGGCAATTGCATGATAAGATCATCAAGGTCTTTCTGGGGGATGTCAATCCCAGGTGGCAAATAAACAGAGCAGACAGTTAATAGGAACCCCACTGTAAGGCGAATTGCTACAGCTTCAATGCTAGTTGTAAGCTGCAAAGGCTGGAATGGGATCTGGTTGCCGACGAGGATTGCGACTCCTCCGTGGGCAGAACCATCCACAATTCTATCCTTACGAATGATGGTAACGTTTTGCATGGTGGGGTCATCATTTGCCTTTAAATAAGTCTCCTGTATGCAAAAGCAAACTGGTTTGTGCTTCTGCAGGAGTGCCTTGATGTCGTCAGTATTTTGCCGGAATCCACGACAATTCCACTGTAGGAATTTAGCCATTATTTGGACTTGGTGGGTCCATCAGGCGGCTTCCGAGGTGCTGAGGGCTTAAATTTGTCAGTCTTGGATTTAACCTTCCTGGGGAAGTATGGACGCTGTCCTGTGTCCATTTCTTCCTCAGCGAAGAGTTCCAAAACTGACTCATCGTGTACCTCCTTCTGCTCGACATCCATGTTTTCTTGGGTACTAGGTGTTACTTCCCCTTTCTTATTCTTTTCTTTTGCTTTTGGTACTTGTGGAGCATTAGGAGGTACCGATATAGGAGTGGCAGCTGATTGGTCCTTCTGTGCAGGTTTTTGGGAGCTTAAAAGATAACGTGCAATGGGAGTAAATGATTCTTTTGGAGGGACGGACATGTCCGTCTGAGTCCCAATCGAACATCCCCTTGCTACCTTCTGGGCGTAGGTAGGTTTTTGATGTTATGAGGTTTCACTGCTTCTTGCCTCCTGGTACGATATGTTTAGCTCTGCCTTCAGCCGTTGAATTTCTTTTTCTTCTTTCCACCTCTGGCATGCCCTTGAATAGGCCGGATGTTCTCCTTCACAGTTAATGCAGGTGGGTTTAGTGGCTGAACATGCTGTTGTTTCTGGTCCTTTGCACCTCACCGGGCGCATGCAAGGACTCCACGGCAGGCCATTTGAGAATGTCCATACTTCTGACATTTAAAACACCGTAAAGGGTTCGGAATGTATGGACGTACTGGACAGTTGATGTATCCAGCTTTAATCTCATCAGGAGGTTTGGGGGAGTTAAAAGTCAGGATAACACTCCTGGTTTTAACAATTTTTCCATCACTTCGGGCAGTGATTCTCTTGACGGCAGTAACTCCCTGTGGTTTTAATTCGGAGCAGATTTCCTCCTCGGTGACGTCGAGAAGGTCCCACTCCGAAATGACACCTCTCGATGAATTGAGTGTTCTGTGTGGTGTCACTGTTATGGGTATAACTCCGATTGATGTTACTCGGAGTAGATGTTCAGACTGCCCGTCATTTTTTGTTTCAATCAAGAGGTCCCCAGAACGGAGCCTCTTAACTGACTTGGGTGTACCTGCTAACCCATCCAACCCTTTTTGTATAAAAAAGGGCAACATTTTACCAATCGGTGTTTCATTGGTGGAATGCATTGTTAAGAACCTTGGGACAGGCCCTGATGGTAGTTCGGTTCGCTGCCTCTTTGTAGCAATAATGCTATCTGCCTCTCCGTCATTATTTTCAGATAGGGACCGGGTTGGGGCCCCTGAAGGAATACGTTTATCAGGATTCATGAAGTTATTTAAATTGTTCAGTGCCCGGGCTCCCCACCCACCACGGAGCCCAAAGGGACGCCCACTACCCGGCATGCAATAAATGCGCTCGGGAGTGGGACGCCAGGGCTACCCAGACACTATACCCGCACCGCTGCCAGCCTGAATCCTGTCCCTCGGACCATGAGGGTAGGGGCGGGGCATTGACATGGTTGACCCTCGCAGGCGAGCCTACTAGCCGATTGATCCTAGCCGGGCCTTCCAGGACCACCCGTCTTGCCGAAGCAGGGGCCAAAGTGGTGTATTGAAGCTGGGCCCCTCAACCACCAGGATCCCCCTTTCCGAATTTCCACGGGTCGCAGCGCACGGCAAACACGCCGGATTCCATTGATGTAAGCCTGGAACCTGGGCTGTGGGCGTTGGATCCCAGTGATGCTAGTCTGGAAGTCCAGCAGCGTCACTGGGAGGTCCCCTCACCACGTACAGGTGCCCACGTCGAGGGGGTCGAGGTCAGTACTGCAGAACAAATGGAGCGAGATCTATTGATGAGGCTTGTCGAGTTTGGAACTGAATGTGAGTGTGCGCGCCAGTATTGAGTGAGACGAGATTCAGTGTCTCTAAAAAGCCTTCAATGAGTCGACCTCGTCTATCTAATTTAGAAGAGCCCCATAAGGAGTTGTGCCCATTCAAGTCCCCTAATATACAGAGAGGTGGAAGTATCTGTATAAAGAGGTCTTCAAGATCTTTTAAACAGTAAGTATGGTTTGGTTGTAAGTAGATTGAAACTACTGTTATTGCAATATGGAGAGTTATACGAGCAGCAACAGCTTCTATTTCAGTTTGAAGTGGAACATGTTTAGTCGGGATTTTTGAATTTATTAGGATTGCCACACTACCATGGGCAGCATTAGCTGTATTACGATCTCTTCGATAAAGGCGATAGTTCTTTATCGAAAGAGAAATTTGCAAGGTTACATAAGTTTCCTGAAGACAAAGGGCGCCTGGAGAATATCGGTTAATTAGATCATGGATGTCATCTGTGTTGCAACGAACACCTCGACAGTTCCATTGTTAAATACAAGGCATTATTTGTGTTTAATTGATGGAGCTGTATCTGACTGCTTTTTGAAAGTGACTGGCTTATTGCGTTCCAGTTTTTGTTTTTCTTTTTTAGAGAAAACTGGCCGGCCAGTGTCTAAAACAGGATCTTCCTGTATTGATACGCCATTTGTTGTTGTTGCTCTGGAGGTTTAATGGCACATAAGCTGCTAAGGCCATAATGTGCCTATTAACTTATTATATTAAGACATGAGTTTTCCCTAAATCAAAAGAAAATCTGAAATCAGAAATAATTGTAAAGCCCAGTTTGCCTGAGAAAGTCAAAAAATTCAGAAATATTTGCCTTATCACCAATGAGATTTTTAAGAGTTATTGGTTTATGGAGATTAACCAGTGAGATCAAGGATGAAGTTCTGGCTTGTTTATAATAAGGGCAGCCAATAAGAATATGTTTTACAGTCAAATTATTAGAACAATGTGTACATTGTGGTGGATCATCTCCTGTGAATAAATGAAGGTGGGTCAGATGGGAATGTCCTATTCTTGCCCTTGAGAGGACTACTTCTTCTTGTCTCGATGTACGGATACTGGAGCGCCAAATTTTCGGATCATGTTTAAACTGAAAGAGTTTATTATTAGTCTGAGAGTGCCAGAGTGCTGTCCATTGGGATAGCCAAGCAGCATGAATGGTTAGCGAATAATCTGATGCTGGAACAGGGATATTCGTTAAATCAATGGTAGTTGGATTTTTTGCAGCTTTATCGGCCAGTTCATTGCCTAAAATACCGCAATGGGCTGGAATCCAGCAAAACGTGACCAGTTGGTTTCGTTTTTTAATTTGCAGTAATAAGCTTCTGATTTCATCTAGAACAGGGTGAACTTTATCTGAAGAATTACATAACGACATGATTGAGCTGAGTGAATCAGTGTAAATAACTGATTTTAAGGAACTGTCAGAGCAGAGATTTTCTAAAGCTAGTTTAATTGCGTATAATTCAGCAGAAAATATACTAAAATCTGATGGAAGGGAAACTGATACAGTTGTATTCGGAAACACTGCAGCTGCTCCAACATTTGAATTAGATTTAGAGCCATCTGTATAGATTGGGGAGAAATCAGTATATCTTTGAGTGTGAACTGCATGAATTTGTTTGACATTTGATGCTTGCAAAGTATTCTTTCTCCATTGACAGAGGTAAGTGTCACAGGTTGGAAGAGGAGGAGGAGTCCATGGTGGCGGAGTACAAGTGGCTACTTGTACAGAATGGACGGAAATATTCCAAACTTGCACCAATTCAAGAAGGCGAAGACCAGCTGGCTTTACTATGCTAGGTTTGTTTCTGTATAGAATTTCTAACGGTGGGTTGAAAAGGTATGACTGAACGGGATGAGAGGCACAACTTTGTATCTTGACAGCATATTTGAGTAACAGTGTTTTCCTGCGTAAAGTTAGTCGGGGCTCGTGAGCATCAATGTAGAGACTATGTGCTGGAGACGTTCTGAATGCACCAATTGCAATTCTCAAAGCACTGTGCTGAATTGGATCAAGCCAGCGTAATGCACTCTTTCTGGCAGAATCATAGATTTGAGCACCATAATCGAGACGGGATCTGATTAATGCCCTGTATAAACGAAGAAGCGAGGTACGATCTGCACCCCACGTTTGGGCAGATAAAGCTCTGAGTATGTTTAACTTTTTTAGACATGAAGTCCGTACATTTTTAATATGATCTAGGAAATTTAACTTGTTGTCAAGGATTAATCCAAGAAATCTGATGTTGCTGGTGACCGGGACAAAGATGTTAGAAATTTGAAGTTCAGGATCTGGATGAAGTTTGCGTTGTCTACAGAAGTGGATGGCAACTGTTTTCTGCTGCGAGAGCCGATAGCCATTCAGGCTCGCCCATTGTTGAATTTTATTAAGTGATACCTGAAGCTGTCTTGCAATAGACCTCATGTTTTGAGAATGACAGGAGATCGAAAGGTCATCTGCATAAAGGTAAGTCTCAACTGTATTTGGAAGCTGCTTAGTGATAGAATCTATTCTCAGAGCAAAAAGAGTGGCACTGAGTACTGATCCCTGTGGAACACCTTCTTCCTGGATGAAAGTTGTGGAAAGGGCATGTTGGTATCGAACGTGAAATGATCTACTATGTAAGAAGTTCTGAACAAATATAGGAAGGTTGCCTCGTAGTCCGAGAAGGTAAAGTTCACTGAGTATACCATACCGCCAGGTGGTATCAAAAGCCTTCTCTATGTCTATTGAAACCATTACTAGTTGTTCATGTTTGACAAAAGCATTACGGATGGCAAATTCAGCCTTGACCATAAGATCTAAGCATGACCTGTTTTGACGAAAGCCATATTGACTATGGCTCATTAGCTGTTCCGACTCAATGATCCAGACGAGTCTTCTGTGGATAATTTTCTCAAGAATTTTGCTGAGGCAGCTTGAGAGAGATATGGGTCTATAGCTATTGGGATTGGATGGATCTTTTCCAGGTTTCAGGAATGCCAAAACTATAGAGTGATGCCAAGAAGCTGGAAAAACATTTTCTAAAAATATGCGATTGTAAAAGACCAGGAGGCAGCTCAAAACGTTCTCATCAAGATGTTGTAGCATGTCAAAATAAATCCCATCTGGCCCGACAGCACCATTGCGGGCAGTTTTAATGACATGTAAAAGTTCAGAATATTGAAGAGGTTTGTTATATGGGAAAAGACGAGCAGTTTGAAAATGAATAGCATGCTTTTCTTCAGTGTTTTTAATTCTTTGGAATGAGGTAGGATAGGCTGTTGCTGCTGAGATTTCGGCAAAAGTATTGCCCAAAGCATTAGCTATATTTACTGGACTAGAGAGATCTTTCCCATTCCAAGAGAGGATTGGAGAAGGTATGGTAGGAAACTTACCAGACAGCTGTCTAATTTTTTCCATATTATTTTGGAATCAGTATTTCTGTGAAAACTGGAGGCAAAACGGGTCCAGGATTCTTTCTTTGCTTGCTTTTGTATGAAGCGTGCTTTTGCCCTTAATTTCTTGTAGTTAATGAGATTTACTATGCTCGGACATTGCCGAAACAAATTCCAGGCTTTATTTTTTTGCTCTCTTTGCTGTGGTGCATTTGTCATTCCACCAGTAATTATGATGCTTTCGGCCCGGGGGATTTGATAGTGGTATTGTTCTTTTAGCCACATTTAAAAGATGCGACGTGATGTAATCTGTCGCATCATCAATATGTTGAAGGCGGATTTTTTTCTCATCAAGGTCGATTGATGATTGAAATTTTGCCCAGTCTGCTCGGACAAATTTCCATCTTCTGCAGGGTTGAATTGAAGGAGTCTTTGCTATCAGAAAGTTGCATACTATTGGGAAGTGGTCACTGCCCATGGGATCATTTATTACATACCACTCTATGGTTGGGACTAGTACTGGTGAACAAATTCAAAGATCTATTGCTGAAGTGTGTCCTGCTGGGAGCTGTGTCGGTTAGTGTGTCGGTTCACCAGTATTAAGTATACTGAAATTTAGTGCGTCTAAAAAGCTTTCAATTAGTCGGCCACGTCTATCCAATTTGGAAGAGCCCCATAATGGATGGTGCCCGTTAAAGTCCCCTAATATACAGAGAGGTGGAGGTATTTGTATAAAGAGGTCTTCAAGATCTTTTAAAGAGTAAGTACGGTTTGGTGGTAGGTAGATTGAGATAAGTGTTATTGCGCTATGGAGAGTTATACGAACAGCAACAGCTTCTATTTCAGTTTGGTGTGGGACATGTCTAGTTGGGATCTTCGAGTTTCCTAGGATTGCTACACCACCATGGGCAGCATTAGCGGTATTTCGATCTCTTCGATACAGGCAATAGTTCTTTATCGAAGGAGAAATTTGTGAGGTCAGGTAAGTTTCCTGTAGACAGAATGTTGTTGTGGGGGTTTTCTGGCGCATAAGCTGCTTTGGCTATAATGCGCCTATTCCTTTATTGTAATAAAATATTAGAATTTCTTGTCACATCAGAAAAGAAGAAATCAGAAATGAGTAAAAAGTCCAATTTTCTTCAGAAAATTAAAAAATTCAGGAATATTTGCATTGTCACCAATGACATTCTCTAGGGTTATTGGTTTCCGAAGGCTAACCAAAGATAGTAGGGTTGTATTTCTGTCTTGATTATAGTGTGGGCATTCAATGAGAATGTGTTTCACAGTCAAATTTAGAGAACAATGTGGACACTGTGGTGGATCATCTCCTGTGAGTAAATGAAGGTGAGTCAAATGTGTATGGCCTATTCTTGATCTTGAAAGAAGTACTTCTTCTCGTCTTGATGAACGGACACTGGAACGCCAAATTCTAGGATCCTGTTTAAATTGAAAAAGTTTGTTATTTTTTTGAGAGTGCCAGAGTGCTGTCCATTCTGTTAGGCATGCACCGCGAATGATTTGTGGATAGTCTGATGCTGGAACAGGTATATTGGTTAAATTTAAGGTAGATGGATTTTTTGCAGCTTTATCGGCCAATTCATTACCAGAAATTCCAGAATGTGGGGTACTGATGTTGTTGTTGTTGTTGTGCTTGGATTTTTCTGGTGCAAAGGCTACTTAGGCCATATTGCACCTATCATAGTAGTTAGTACTAATTTTTTTTTGGCTTCTATGAAAGCAGTTAGAAACGGTTATATAAACCGATTCGTTTCAGAAAGAAAAAGAATTCTGTAAGGTTTGAATTTTCGCCTATGATAGTGGGGTATTGAAGGTTATATCTGGGGTACTGAAGGTTAAAATGATTGACCTAGTTGGGACGAGATTTCCATCTTTTTTAGTCATTATGCGTTTGGCGTTGGTTACTTTTTGATTACTCAGTTCTTGAACTAATTCCTCTTCTGATACTGTAAGTAGGTCCCATTCGGTTATAACGCCTTTTGGGGAATTTAAGGTGTTGTGTGGAGTAATAGATTCTGGCAGGCCACCGAATGTCGTTATTTTGAGCAGCCACTCGGAATGTTTGGAGTTGGCTGTTTCAATTAATTGGTCTCCGGATTGCAGTCGTTTAACCATTTTTGGTGTTCCAGCAATCGATTCCAGAAATCTTTGGATGACGAATGGTGATAATTTGCCAACAGGTTGGTTGGAGAGAGAGAGAGAGAGAGAGAGAGAGAGAGAGAGAGAGAGTGTGTATCACCAGAAAGTTTGGCATTTCATTGCACTTCACTTCTCTTCGGAGCCTTTTTGGTTGGTTCAGGTCTTCATTATTTGGTTTGTCTAGCCTTGAGTTTGAAGGCTCTAGAGGTGGATAGTCATTCTTATCCATCGTTGCTCCTTTTAGCCCTGGGGGATAACTTTCCCCCCAGATTACCGGCCCCGCCACGGGAAGGCAGGAGCAGTGCCGCTCGGAGGCCAAGCGGTTGAAGTGTTAGTTGATTAATAGAACAAAAAATATAGGAAAAAGAAAGGTGTGTTTCCTTTCTGTGTTCTAACTTGTGGTTTTCAAGTACAGAACTAGTTTTAAAGAAAGGATTTTGATAGAAACGTAGGAACTTAAAGGGAAATAACTTCAATCACTTTAGAAGAGCGCTCTATATATCACAGGAATATCACTTGGCCTCGAAATACGCTTGGCACCCGGGGCCACAGCGCCATTTGTGTGCATGGTTGTGTCCTGGATATTTTTCTTTACATTTAAGTTGGTAATATGGGATGTGGTAGCACTCTTTGAAGGAGGAGATTCCGCTGGTATTGTCAGAGGAGTATTATTTGCCTGATCTAAGAGGTTGGTTTGTTGCTTACGTATACTTGGTTGTTGTTCAGAGAGGATATTTCTAGACTAATCAGAAATTGATTTATTAGTGTGAACTGTGATATCGGTTTCAGTGGATACTGTTTGATACTTTTTGACGGCATTGGCGTAGGTTACATTTATGTTTATAGGAGGTACAACTAGTTTTCTCGCTTCTTGGTAACTGACTTTGTTTTCAACCTTGTATTTCACTATCGTTACATAACTGATATTTAGTGTATAAGTCACGTTAAAGTGAGCTCCCGAATTTTGGTTTATTTTGTGTGTTTTGAACAATCCCTGAGTTGAGAAAATAGAAGTTTGTGAAAATATAAAGTGTGGTGAGTGTAGGTGTAAAGTTTTGGAGGTTGGGGTCGTGTTTTGAGCGAGATACATTTGATTGTATTTTTTGCAGGTTTTCAGTTTGTGCTTCCTATGTTGACTCATAGTCCCATAGACTTAGCATTGTGCAAAAACCCATTGTGAATTTTCTCATAGGTTTACCATTGCCCATAGACTTTACATGGGACAAAATGGCTACCTAGATTCAACTTGTTTTCAGGGTATCCAGGAGACTTTATAACAGGCCTAGTGACACCTACATGGATTATATACCTAACATAAACTGAGAAATATTAGAAAATAATTGATTTTTACATGTTTTCCTATGGTAAAATTTTTCCCATAGGTTAACATAGGATTTTGTGTGGGCTGGTTTTGGGCTGAAATTCAGAAAACTTTAAACGTTTATATCTTTTTACCTATTGGACTTGAGGTGCTCATCTTTCGTGGGAGTATTCTTAAAAAAATTACTTATTTTCTGGGAATTTTTCCAGCTCCATCTGGTGATTAGGAGCTGAGTTACAGAAACTGTTTTTTTTTTTTTTTTTTTTTTTGCAAAATCAAAACTTTTATGCAGATTTGTGTCCATAGATTAACATTGAAAAATATATACTTTTGAATTAGTTTCTTCCTTATAGGAGTGAGGTAAGTAAGTAATAGCAGGAGAATCAAGAAGAAGAGGATCTTATCAAGAAATAAATAAAGAATTGTTTTTTACAGGCGGTAGAGGAGATTTTTAGTTTTTGTGGAATTGTTTTGGTACTGTTTTCTTGAAACAATACACACAATGGATACAGAACCTAACAGAGAGACAGTTCGCGATTCAGAGGTAGAGGAGGTGTGCTCTAGCGAGTCTGGGGATAAACCCGAACCCCGTAAGAAAAACAAGGGCAAAAAAGTTGTATCACTTAAGGGAAATTCTAAGGGTGGAAAAGGTAAAAGCAAACAGAAAAAATCTGTTCCTACTGACAAGGATCAAAGTAGACATGATTCTGAGGAAGGTACTTCTTCTGACTCGGAGTCACCAGTGTTAAAATCTCCTGAAGTATTTAAAACACTTAAAAGTCGCAAGGTTCCATTGACCCCTCGGGTTGTGTCACGTGGGGATGAGGACATAGCTTCTAACATAGATAAAGATAATGTAGTATGTCCCCCTAGATTAGCGGTGGAATCATCCACGTTGGAGGAGCCTAAAGGAATACATGTGCATGGTCCCTCCAGTTCATCTGTATCGGGTGGACATGGGGGAGATGGAGAGACTCCGAGATGGGAGTCGATACTGAGTTCCCCACTTGAAGATGATCCTGTACTTGGACGGGTTCCGGAGGTATTTGAAATGTGTTCTGTAGTTTCTAGGGTTAAAAAAGCCCTTACCGATTTTCTGTTCTCAGAGGCTAGTGGGGTTACAACTGCTGCTTCTGGACGTATTTTGGGCTTCTGTACCGATTTGGAGGCAGTGAATACTACCTTACTGGTGGAAAATGAACGTTTGAGGGTACGTTCAGCCGAGCTAGAGACTCGTGCAGAGCTTTTTGGAAATTTACTGAAGACGCAGACCGAATCTGGTAAATTGCGTCCTGGACATAAAACATTTGTCACTATGTCTAGTCTGAGCGGGGGAACATGTTCCCAAACTGTAGCAAGGGACCAACCAGAGAGTATGCCATCTACAAAGGACACCAGAGAAGAGAAGTCAACAGAAGTTCCCTTGGATCCTACCTTGCCTGATGGCACAGTGTATGAAAAATCTCTAGCCTTGAAGACAGCATTAGAGAATGTTTTCAAAGAACCATCAAACAGAATTACAATAGGTATTAGATCGCGGATTGCAAACATTTTTAGTAAGATGGAAGCCATGCTGATAGAGACCTTCCTGGAAAATGAAAAGGCAAACGTGAAGATACAAATCTACGAACAATGTGGGGCAAATCAAATGCAACAGCGTGCCCCCCCCACATATGTCCAGGCGCTGAGGAATGGCTCAAACCAGTTACAACCAAACGAAGAAGGGCAACAAGAAAAAAGGCAACCACTCTTGAAAACACCAAACTTGGTGGTTCTCAGAACGACAACCCTGGAAAACGCTGAAAATGTCCAATCCAGCGAAGAACTGAAGGTTAAATTTAGGAAAGAGATGAAAGATGACTTGAGGACTACTAGAATTAAAACAATAAGAAAAACAAGAAGCACGGGACTAATAATAGAAACAGAAAATAAGGAAGATATACAGGCAATAACGGAAAACCCAAAACTTGTCAAGTTAGGGCTAACAGCGGAGCCGCCAAAAAAGCGTGGGCCTTCAATTATAATATTTAATGTAGACCAAGACGTAACGCCTGAACAACTAGCAACTGAAATTGTCACCAGAAATTTAAGGAATTTAGCCCAGGAAGAACAAAAAAAATGCACGGTAACACCAAGGTATTCAACCGGTACCAGATCGGGAACCAATAGGAACTGGGTAGTTGAACTAGACCCATCTGCATGGCAACAGCTGAAAAACTGCAACAGAATATATATAGAATGGGGATCCCACCGGTTCCGGGAGCATGCAGCGGTGCCGAAATGCTTTCGGTGCTGCAAGTTCGGACACACAACCCACACCTGTACTCAGACAACGCCTACTTGCGGCCATTGCTCTGGCAAGGGCCATGAGTACAAAACGTGCCCCAACAGGGAACAGGATCCAACCTGTGCCAATTGTAAAGCAGCCAAAATGGAATACACACATTCGATCAGAGATCCAAACTGCCCGGTCTATATCAAAGCAAAGGGTCAATACCAAAAGAGAACCGACTATGGAGACAAACAACAAGAAATATAATACATCCAAAATAGAGATCATCCAACAAAATGCGCAAAGAGCCAGAGCAGTGGCAGAACAGCTAAGGATAAAAGCTGACGAAATCAATGCAGACATTCTCATACTCCAGGAGCCGTACACCCACTCTAAACGGGTGTGTGGATACCCAATCACATATAAGATAGTACACGAAGAGGAAGATGCCCCTTGGGCGGCGGTAGTGGTACGCAACCCAGACTACACAGTCACGAAAGTTAAACAACTATGCTCGTCATGGGCAGCTTGTGCCCACGTATTGACGCCACTAGGCCAGTTCTACATAGTGGCACTGTACTGTAGACCAGGGGAGGACATTACCCCAGCTACACAATACCTTCAAGTTTTGGTAGACTTGCTCCCGGACGAGAAAATAATCATAGGGGGAGATGTCAATTGCCGATCCCCCACCTGGCACAGCCTGACTCCGGACAGAAGCGGAACTCGGAACGGGCAAATACTAGACGAATATCTTTCTAACTCCCCGATCATGGTACTAAATCGGCCACACCAACTGCCCACTTTCTGTAACACACTGTGGGAGGCCACGATCGACGTCACGCTGTCCACCAGGAACGTCGCAGGCTATATTAAGGATTGGCTTGTTCGGGATTCGTGGACAACGTCCGATCACAGAGTGATTACCTATCAGATAGCAAGGTCACTTGACAGAGCCCCAATATCCAAGCAAATACAGAGCCGATATGCTTGTTTGTTTGTTTGTTTGTATTTTATTGGCGCATCAGCAACTGAGGCTATAATGCGCCAAGGACAGGTAAAATAAAAATTTTAGCTCTCGGTGACCTAATTGGTTAGGCCACCACGTCACGGTATATAATAACAAATAGCGAAAAATAAATCAATAAAAAATAACAATAACGGAGGCATTTTAGATACAATTAAAAACTTTTATTAATTTAAAATAGTTAAAAACAGCAGACACATGGTCATTGTCGGATAAAATCTGACTGAGTGTATACGGCTCAGTCAGATGATTAAAGGCGGTAAAACGGATATTCCTAAAATTGGGACAATCAATTAAAAGGTGCCTAATAGTTAAAACTATGCCACAGGACTCACACATAGGAGGGTCATCGGCCCTCAGCAAAAACGAATGAGTCAAATGACTGTGTCCTATGCGCGTCCGGGCGAGAACAACTTCCTCCTTACGATTCCTGCGCAGACTAGACTGCCACGGTTCAATAACAGGCTTTATACAATATAGTTTGTTTCCAGTCTGTCTATTCCACAAATCCTGCCATTGGGAGTGCATCTTCTCGTGTATTATTTGCCTGTAGTCTGTATAGGGGACTGACAGGCAGCAGTTTTTATTGGGAATTGCTGATTTGGCTGCGGCGTCAGCCAAATCATTCCCTGTAATCCCAATGTGGCTGGGAATCCAGCAGAAGCGGATATCATATTCACATCCGAGGAGGAAGTGAATCTTCTGCTGAATACTAGACAGAACTGGATGAGGATTATATCTTACAGATATTAAAGCCTGTAACACGCTGAGAGAATCAGAGTATAAAATGAACCGTTGGTATTGGCATTCACTAATGTGATCCAAGGCTAACTCTATAGCATGCAGCTCTGCAGTGAATATACTGCATTCAGAGGGAATCTACTCCGATGTAGTGCTGTCTGTAAAGACAGCAGCAGATCCCACATATGATTCCGACTTCGAACCGTCTGTATAAACTGGCGCGAAGTCAGAATGTTCAGCTCGGTGTGCTGAATAAAGCTGCAGGTAGACAGACAATGGAGTGTCCGACTTTCCCCAATTTCTGAGGGACAAGTCACATGTTGGAACACGAGCATGCCAGGGTGGAAGGGGTTGCTTTGGTGTTTGGGCAACCTTGTCTACCGTAATATTAAGTTCTTTGAGTAGCTCTTGGAGACGAATACCAAAAGGACGATTGGCAGTCTTACGGGTGTTGTACAAATTTTCCCATCGTGGCTCAAAAACGAATGGCCACGAAGGATGGTCTGGCAGGGATTTCAGTTTTAAGGCATACTTTAGAGACAACTGCTTACGTCGAAGTGATAACGGTGGTTCGTTAGCTTCGACGTATAAGCTCTGGACTGGAGATGTTCGAAATGCTCCAATAGCGATACGGAGAGCCTGATGATGGACAGGATCCAGCCACCGAAGTACACTGTCTCTGGCCGAACTGTATACCAGGGACCCGTAATCTAGTCTGGATCGTACAAGTGCACGGTAGATGCGTAGTAGGGTGCATCGATCCGCACCCCAAGATATTGAGGAAAGAGAGCGCAGAATATTCAGCCCTCTTGTGCACTTTGTGCGGAGTTGACGGATGTGATCCAGGAAGGTCAGCTTTTTATCGAATACGAGTCCCAAGAATTTTGTGTCCGCTGCTATTGGAATTGCATTTTGTCCGAGCTTTAATTCAGGATCAGGATGAAGATTACGCTTGCGACAAAAGTGTACGCAAACGGTCTTCTCCGGCGAGAACCTGAAGCCATTAGCAAGTGCCCAGGAATTAAGACGATCAATGGCTTTCTGCAGTTGTCTTTCAATAACCCTCATGTTGCATGACTGACAAAATATGCTAAAGTCATCAACATAGAGGGCACAGTTTACAGTTGGAGGAAGTTGTTCTGTGATGGAATTGACTTTGATGGCAAAAAGCGTGACACTTAATACTGATCCTTGTGGTACTCCCTCCTCTTGGCTGAAGGGACGAGAGAGTGAGGATCCCACACGAACTTGGAAAGATCGATTGGCCAAAAAGTTTTTAATAAAAATGGGGAGTTGCCCCCTAAGGCCTAGGCTATGCAGATCTTTTAATATGCCAAATCTCCAAGTTGTGTCATACGCTTTCTCCATGTCAAAGAACACCGACACCAAGTGTTCGCGTTTTAGGAAAGCATCCCGGATGGATGCTTCCAATCTAATAAGATGGTCCAAAGTGGACCGGTTCCTTCGAAAGCCGCACTGGATATTGGAGAGAAGGTCATTTGACTCGAGATACCATATTAAGCGAGAATTAACCATTCTCTCCAGGATTTTGCACAGACAGCTAGTCAGAGCAATAGGACGATAATTGGTGGTGACTTTTGGATCCTTTCCTGGCTTAGGAAAGGCAAGAACGATAGCCTTTCGCCAGGAGTCCGGAAACTGCCCTTCAGTAAAGATTCTGTTATACAGAAGGAGCAGACAATCCATAGATTGTGATGAAAGATGTTTAATCATTTCATAATGGATGCCATCTGGTCCAACGGCACTTGCTTTGGAAAGAGCGAGGGCCCTTTTCAGTTCCAGAATAGTGAAATCCCCGTTGTAGGGATAAATGCTCTTAGATTTAAAGCTAAGTGCCTGTTTTTCGATTTTATATTTCAGGACCAGAAACTCTGGGGAATACGAAGATGTTGCAGAGATCTTGGAGAATGTTTCCCCAAGAGCATTGGCTATTGCAGTTGGATCTGCAATAGCACATCCATTATAATCTAGGATTGAAGAAGGGTGGGATGTATATTTTCCCTTCATTTTCCGGATTTTATCCCAGACTACCTTAGAGTTGGTAGACTGGTTAATAGATGACGTAAAACGGATCCACGATTCCTTTTGACTCTGACGACGGATGTGGCGTGCTTTGGCTCGTGCACGTTTGAAGGCTATAAGGTTGTTCGTGATAGGATATCGGCGAAATATCCCCCACGCTTTGTTTTGAGCCTTTTTTGCCGCTGTGCATTGTGAATTCCACCAAGGTTTGGGAAATGGTGGAAACCGGGCAGATGTTTTTGGAACAGCATTCGCAGCTGCTTGGACAATATTTTCTGTGATGTACTTAACTGCATCATTGATAGGCTCTTGACTGACTGTGCTAAGATCAAAATTTGCCTGATGTTGGAAGGCAGTCCAGTCAGCCTGATCAATCTTCCACCGTGGTAACCTGTAGGGAAGACATGGTCTCCCGCTGTGTAACGAGGTTATCACAGGGAAGTGATCGCTTCCGTATGGATTCTCCTCCACCTCCCAAGTGAGTGAAGGGAGTAGAGAAGGGGAGCAGATAGAGAGATCAATGGCAGAAAAAGTACGGGTAGGCATGTGGAAGAAGGTGTTTTTTCCAGTATTTAGAAGGGAAAGGTCATTGTCATTGAGCATACGCTCTATGACTCGTCCCCTTCCGTTGATGTTAGCACTACCCCACAGGGTGTTATGCCCGTTAAAATCCCCGAGAAGTAAGAAAGGGGGAGGCAGCTGCGTTAGAAGATCATCAAGGTCTGCCTGGGAGATGTCAGTCCCAGGTGGCAAATAGATAGAGCACACAGTTAATAAAAATCCCACCGTAAGGCGAATTGCAACAGCCTCTATTCTAGTTGTAATTAGTAAGGGCTGCACTGGGGTCTGGTTACCCACAAGGATAGCCACTCCCCCATGTACAGAGCCATCCGCAATTCTATCCTTACGAAAAATTGTGGTGTTATGCATCGTGGGATCGTCAGTTGCCTTTAGATATGTCTCCTGCAAGCAAAAGCAAACTGGCTCGTGCTTTTGCAGGAGGGCCTTGATGTCATCAATATTTCGCCGGAATCCACGACAATTCCATTGTAGGAATTTAGCCATTATTTTGGCTTGGTGGGTCCATCTGGCGGCTTCCGAGGTGCTGAGGGCTTACTTTTATCGGTCTTGGATTTGTCTTTTTTGGGGAAGAATGGACGCTGTCCCGTGTCCATTTCCTCCTCCGCAAAGAGTTCCAAGACTGATTCTTCGGGTACCTCCTTCTGCTCGACATCCATCTTTTCTTGGGAATTAGGGGGGACTTCCCCTTTCTTATTCTTTTCTTTCGTTATTACCTTTGTTAATTGTGGAGCATTAGGAGGTACCGATATAGGAGTGGCAGCTGATTGGTCCTTCTGTGTAGGTTTTTGCGAACTTAAGAGATACCGCGCGATGGGAGTGAAAGACTCCTTTGGAGGAATGGTCATGTCCGTCTGAGTTCCGACGGAACATCTCCCTGCTACCTTCTGGGCGTAGGTAGGTCTGTTGATATTCAGGGGTTTGACCGATTTCCTTGCCTCCTGGTATGATATATTTAGCTCTGCCTTCAGCCGTTGAATTTCTTTTTCTTCTTTCCACCTCTGGCATGCTCGTGAGTAGGCCGGATGTTCGCCCTCACAGTTAACACAGGTGGGTTTTGCGGCTGAACATGCTGTTGTTTCGTGGTCCTTTGCACCGCATCGTGCGCATGCAAGGACTCCACGGCAGGCCATTTGAGAGTGTCCATACTTCTGGCATTTAAAACACCGTAAAGGGTTCGGAACGTATGGACGCACTGAACAATTGATATATCCAGCTTTGATCTCGTCAGGAGGTTTAGGAGAGTTAAAAGTCAGGATAACGCTCCTGGTTTTAACTATTTTTCCATCCCTTCGCGCAGTGATTCTCTTGACGGCAATGACTCCCTGTGGTTTTAATTCGGAGCAGATTTCCTCCTCGGTGACGTCGAGAAGGTCCCACTCCGAGATGACACCTCTCGATGAATTGAGTGTTCTGTGTGGTGTCACCGTTATAGGGATTCCTCCGATTGATATTACTCGGAGTAGATGTTCCGATTGCCTGTCATTTTTAGTTTCAATTAAGAGGTCTCCAGAGCGGAGCCTCTTAACTGATTTGGGTGAACCTACTAACCCATCTAATCCTTTCTGTATAAAGAAAGGTGACATTTTTCCAATCGGTTTTTCATTGGTGGAGTGCATGATTAAAAACCGCGGGATAGGACCTGATGGTAATTCAGTTCGCTGCCTCTTATTAGCAATAATGCTATCTGATTCTCCGTCTAAATTTTCAGATAGGGACCGGGTTGGGGCCCCTGAAGAAGTAAGTTTCTCAGGATTCATGAAGTTTTTTAGATGGTTCAGTGCCCGGGCTCCCCACCCACCACGGAGCCCAAAGGGACGCCCACTACCCGGCATGCAATAAATGCGCTCGGGAGTGGGACGCCAGGGCTACCCAGACACTATACCCGCACCGCCGCCAGCCTGAATCCTGTCCCTCGGACCATGAGGGTAGGGGCGTGGCATTGACACGGTTGACCCTCGCAGGCGAACCTACTAGCCGATTGATCCTAGCCGGGCCTTCCAGGACCACCCGTCTTGTCGAAGCAGGGGCCAAAGTGGTGTATTGAAGCTGGGCCCCTCAACCACCAGGATCCCCCTTTCCGAATTTCCACGGGTCGCAGCGCACGGCAAACACGCCGGATTCCATTGATGTAAGCCCGGAACCTAGGCTGTGGGCGTTGGATCCCAGTGATGCTAGTCTGGAAGTCCAGCAGCGTCACTGGGAGGTCCCCTCACCACGTACAGGTGCCCACGTCGAGGGGCCGATATGCCATTCGCAAAGCAAATTGGGAACGTTTTAGGGAAATCCTAATACCAGCAACGGCCTAACATCTAACTGAGACAAATCAGCTCGAGGAACCCAATAAAACCCAAACTAAAGTAACCAAGATAATAACAGAAGCCAGCAACGCAGCAATAAAAAGAAGAAGCCCGATCCGGGGGGCTGTCCCGTGGTGGACCCTGGAAATTCAACAGCTCAGACGGGAAACAATTACAAGAAGAAAACAATTCCAACGGGCAAGGCGTACATGGCCGGCCCATGAGGTTGAAGCTTTAAGGGAAAGATATAGAGAAGCCAGAAACAGCTACACAAATGCGATCGTCAAGAGCAAACGCAAGGCCTGGGAGACCTTTGTAAGCACAACAGGGAACACCGAACCCTGGGGTGTGGTATACAAGATAGTGACGAATAAACTTCCCAGGGGGGGAGTCATTTCAACCACCCAGACACCACAAGGTGATTATACCACCAAGTGGCAACAATCTATAAGCAATATATTGGATGTCATCTTCCCGAAACCAATAGAGCCATCACTGCCAGAGCAACTTATCATCTGTCAAGATAATGAAGTTTACTCAACAGACACTCAGGAGCCACCCTTCACACGGGATGAACTACAACAAATGGCAACCACGATAAGAAATAATAAATGTCCAGGCCTGGACTGCTTAGAACCCGAAATTATTAAGAAGACCGCGGAGATCGTTCCAGACCTCCTCTTACACCTATATAACAGCTGCTTGGCTAAGGGCATCTTCCCCAAAAAATGGAAGACAGCAAAGGTAAAATTAATCGCCAAAAATTCGAACAAACCACCCCACCTGCCAAACTCCTATCGGCCAATAGCCCTGCTGCCGGTTGCAAGCAAACTGCTTGAAAGACTATTCTGTACAAGGATAAATCAGCATTACCAGGCAGCGAAACTCACAGAGACATCGCAATACGGATTCAAGAAGGGTTCGTCTACTGTGGAAGCCTTGCGTAGCCTATCGGAATCAGCAGCAAACTGCAATAATAAATATCTTCTAGCCATCTCTGTTGACTTCGCTGGGGCGTTCGACACCATTTGGTGGCCGAGCGTACTGGCAAGACTAAGGCTGGCACATGTGCCGATCAACTTATATTCCATAATTAGGTCTTATCTCTCCGAGAGACGCATCATCGTGGAAGCACCTTATGGTAGAGTGAATCGTGATGTCCACAGGGGCTGTCCCCAGGGTTCTGTTCTGGGGCCGCTCCTGTGGAATATGGTTTTGGATGGGTTCTTGGCTTTGCACCTTGGTGATGTGCGCTCCCAGGCCTTTGCTGATGATTTGGTCCTCACCATTGCTGCAGATAGCCGGGCCCAGCTAGAGGAAAAGGCCAATCAGGCAATGCTGATATTGCAAAACTGGACCAGAACACACTGCCTGACGATATCAACAACAAAGACGTCCTCCGTCCTGCTAAAAGGCAAGCTTGATATACGTAGACCGCCACAAATAAAGGTGGGACCTACCACAATAAAATTAGTGACCCACTTAAAATATTTAGGAGTTATACTGGATGGTAATCTTACTTTTAAACACCATCTAACTTATATCAGAGCCAAAATCAAAAGATACTCTGGATTGGTGGCTAGGATCGTCAGGCGGGACTGGGGGTTAAACCAACGCACCCTGTCATTGTTTTATAAAACAACCTTCCTACCGACCATCACTTACGCCTCAGCAATCTAAAACAGGAACTGTAGTAAACCGACGCATCCTTGATGCAACGCAAAGAACAATCCTACTGACAGTTACACGTGCTTGTAGGACAACCAGTACCCACGCGCTGCAGGTCTTGGCCGGAGCTCTTCCCCATGACTTAGAGATCATGCGTAGGGGAATGAACTACCACATAGAGAAAGGAATACCTTGTACATACCATGGCTATACTGTGGACGTTAATGCACCACAAAAAAATGAAAAGACAAGGCTGCAAAAACACCTGATGCAAGTTTGGCAGGAGCGCTGGGACAACTCAAATAAGGGAAATATCACCAGGAAATTCATTCCGAACATCGATAGGATGTACCCCAGTCCCCCAACTTGGTTTCAACCTGGCTTATACACCACCTATTTATTGACTGGTCACGGGGCCTTTACAGCCAAGCTGGCAGCGCTGGGGATTGAGGTGGATCCGAGATGTGCCTGTGGGGAGCTTGAGTGCTGGGAGCACATTATGTATGATTGCACCCATTATGAGGACCTCAGGTGCAGACTGATCACTGCAATACACTACCTCCCCAAGAACTTGGAATCACATCTATTGGACTCACTTGAGGAATACAGGGAGCTAAAGGAATATGCCCAAAAACTATTTGGTAGGCGTAAAACATTGATAGCCATCTACAGAAGGTAAAAAAAAAAAAAAAAAAAAAACACAGAACATGCGTGGAGAGAACTCAAGGAGAACCTCGCCCAGGAACCTGCTTACTACTAATCATCTAAAACCAGCGTTCGCAAGAATAACCCCATGGAGCTGCGGATCTTCCCACGATGAAGAGAACCACAGCCATAGCTAACAGACCAACAATGGACCTGACCAGTGTTCATAGCTGAGGAAAAATATGGCTACCAATGACAGAGAAGACCAACGAAGATAGAGAACTCCAAGTTGCTGCCTCAACGGAGCCATATTGGCTCTATGCTCTGCACTCTCTTGTGCAGTGCAATTCTTTTACCCCCACACCCGGCAGGGGTGGGAGGTGACGGCTTGCTGTCGCCTCTCTTCCCTGCCACACCATTTCTTCCCTCTGGTGGGGCATGGGTATGCCTCACTGAAAAATTGGGGGTCACCTACCCTATCGACCCTCTTGTTGTTGTTGTTGTTGTATTTGAGGTTTTTTGGCACAAGGGCCTCTTGGGCCATATTGCGCCTGTTCATGGTTTGGGTATCTCTGATTTCACGTTATGATTAGATGCTATTATATAAGTTTATGCGTTTTAAATACTTAAATAGATCCTCGAAATTTGCTTCCTTACCAAGAATATGTGATAAGGTTAAGGGTTCCTGCAAATTGGAGAGGGAGCTGAAGCTGGAATTTCGGACAGATGAAAGGTGGGGACATTCAATGAGAATATGTTTTATTGTTAGATGCGACTGGCAAAAAAAACACTGAGGAGGAGTCTCTCCCAAAAGCAAATGCAGATGAGTTGGATGTGAATGACCGATGCGAAGCCTTGCCAGGATTACTTCTTTTCGCCTGTTTCTTCTAAAACTAGATGTCCACAGTTGAGGCTCTTTTTTTATCTGGAATAGTTTATTATTAGTTTGAGATTGCCAGAGGTGAGACCATTGTTTCCAACATGTTTTTCTAATAATGGATTTGTAGTCTGTGTATGGAACTTTCAGTTGACTGAAAGATCCAGAATCGGGATGTTTAGCAGCCTCATCTGCACGATCATTACCTTGGATGCCGACATGACCAGGAATCCAGCAGAAGATGACCTTGTAGTTGGCTGTTTGATGGTAAAATAATTTAGACCGGATCTCTTTAAGAACGGGATGAGAGGGAGGAAAGGTAGATTTAAAGGCACTGATTGCACTTAAAGAGTCTGTGTATATCAGAGATTGTTTAATATGATATTTGTCTATGTTATCTAGAGCCAGTTTTATTGCAAACAATTCTGCAGTATAGATACTGCATTCAGTGGGAAGAGAGGCAGCTGTTAAGAAAGTGGCGGAAACTGCTGCTGCACCAACAGCCGTATCTGTTTTGGAGCCGTCAGTATAGATCTGAACTTTCTCTGAGTTTTCCAAAGAATGCAATTTATGTAGCTGTTGAAAGTTGGTATTTGCCAGGGAGGATTTTCCCCACCTTGAAAAGAAATTGTCACAGAGCGGTGTGAATTCAGTCCAGGGAGGTTCAGGGGTGGCAAGGTCTTGGAATATATTCTTAAAGTTTATTTTCCAGCTGACCATGAGTTCTTGCAGTCGAATCCCAGCAGGGCGGTTTTCATTAGGTTTATTGTGATATAGCAGGGTGTGTTGAGGATCAAACAGATACTGCCAGCTGGGGTGGGCTGGAGTACTTCCAATCTTTGCTGCATAATTCAACAATAACATTTTTCTCCTGAGATGCAGAGGGGATTCGTTTGCCTCAATATACAGGCTGTGAACTGGAGATGTTCTGAAGGCTCCAACAGCTATTCTAAGGGCACTGTGCTGGATGGTGTTCAGACGTAATAGAGAACTTTTCCTGGCAGAGTCGTAGACAGGTGCTCCATAATCCAAGCGCGATCTTATTAAAGCTCTATAAAGATGTAGGAGAGAGCTTCTGTCAGCACCCCAGGACATAGCAGAGACAGCTTTTAGGATATTCAGTTTTTTAAGACAAGTATTCCGGAGGTACACCATATGGGAAGCAAAATTAAGTTTATTATCTAGATTTAACCCCAACAGACGGAAATTGTTAGTGACTGGAATCAGGCTGTTGTTTAAAAATATTTCTGGGTCCGGATGTAATTTCCGTTTTTTACAGAAATGAATAGCAGTAGACTTCTTTTCTGCTAGGGAATAACCATTCCGCAATGCCCATGATTCTATACTAGCTATAGCAATTTGAAGTTGCCTTTCGATGGTGTTCATAGTCTGAGATTGAGTAGAGATAATGAGGTCATCGGCAAACATGTATGATTGTACTGTACTTGGTACATCCCTTGTCATGTTGGTGATTCTTATTGCAAATAATGTTGGACTCAGAATGGAACCCTGTGGTACACCTTCCGCTTGTTCAAATGTTTTGGATAAATGATTCATGTATCTGACCTGAAAAGTTCTATGGCATAGGAAGCTTTGTATAAATTGGGGTAAATGACCTCTCAAGCCGAAAGAGTGTAGATCTTTAAGAACACCATACCGCCAGGTGGTATCAAAGGCTTTTTGAATATCTAGATTAATCATCACCAGATGCTGTCCCCTTATGAAGGCATTACGTATATTTGACTCTGCTTTTATCATTACGTCTAAGGTGGAACGGTTTTTCCGAAACCCGTACTGATTACTATTTAGCAAGTTGTTAGTTTCCAGGAACCAGATTAACCGCCTGTGAACCATTTTTTCCAGGACTTTGCCTAAACAATTGGTCAGTGAAATTGGCCTATAGTTATGTGGAAAGGTACGATCCTTTCCGGGCTTTGGGAAGGCTAGAACTATTGAGTGACACCAGGAAACTGGGTAAGCATTTTCTAAGAATATTCGGTTGTAATAATTTAACAATGATCTTTTTGCTCTGTCGTTCAGTTGTTTTAACATTATATAGTAGATCCCATCTGGACCAGCAGCGCTATTTGATGTTTTATTAAGCGCTCCAAAAAGTTCTGTTAATGTGAATGGCTGGTTATATGGATGTGAAATTCTCGTGGAAAAATTAATCTTATGCTGCTCTGCAGTTTTTTTAATTCGCTGAAAGGTTGGTTTATAGGAGGCTATTGCTGATATACTGGCGAATGATTCCGCTAAGGCATTTGCTATTTCTCCCGGGGATGACAACTCTTTCCCTTCCCAGTTTAGTATTGTTGCTGGGGACTGAATGTATTTGCCATTTAGTGCTTGTATTTTTCTCCAGATAATTCTGCTGTCTGTATCCTTGTTTATGCTCGAGGAAAAGCTGATCCAGGCATCTTTCTTTGCTTTTCGTCTTATTTGGCGGAACTGAGCTTTCAGTCTTTTGAAGTTAATTAGATTGGTAGTTGTGGGATATTTGCGAAATAAATTCCAAGCTCTATTTTTGTTCTGTTTGGCGTGTGTGCAGTCTTGATTCCACCAGTAATTACTATGTTTCCGTTTCCCCGGGAAAGATTTTGGTATTGCGGAGGTAGCAGCTTGTAATATTTGTTTAGTTACATGTTCTGTGACATTGTCTATGGGTTGAGATTGAATTATTTTATTGTCTAACTGCACGTGGGTTGCATATTCATACCAGCGTGCCCTACGAAATTTCCAAGTGGAGCGACGTGGTGAAGGAGAGTTTGCCCGTGTTTGCAGCTTGCAGAGAATCGGAAGGTGATCACTGTTTAGTGGATTTTCAAGAATCGACCACTCCATAATAGTATATACGGAAGGAGAACAGATTGACAGGTCTATTGCACTCATGGATCCTGTCGAAAAATGAATATAGGTAGGTTCACCAGTGTTCAGAAGGGTAAGTTGATAGGAGTCCAGAAGGGATTCTATTAACTTGCCTCTCTTGTCAATTGTTGGAGATCCCCACATCGGATGATGGGCATTAAAGTCTCCAAGTAAGCAGAAAGGAGACGGTAGCTGCTCTATTAGTTTTTCTAGGTCATCTGAAGAAAATGAGAAATTAGGAGGAATATATATAGATGCTATTGTAAGAGTGATGCCAATTTCAATGCGCACTGCCACTACTTCAAAAGGAGTCTGAAGAGCAATATGTTTGGAGGGTACGTTGTTTCTTATAAGAACTGCCACTCCTCCACGGGCTGGAGAGTCGATATTTCTATCTCTTCTAAAGATGGAGTAATTTTTTATAGTAGGACACACTTGTGAATTTAAATAAGTTTCCTGTAGGGATACGCCTGCTGGATCATAACGGTGGATGAGATCACATATATCATCTTTTGTACTGCGAAACCCTCTACAATTCCATTGAAGAATTCTTTCCATTAGGCGGTTTTGTTGGTTGTTTTTGTTTCTGACTGCTTTTTAGTTGTGACTTGTTTGCATCGATCCGATTTTCCTTTGTCTTTCTTTGGAAAGTAGGGACGTGTTACGTCCATCTCATCAGTCGCATGAAGTTCTAATATGGCATCTTCTGGGTCATTGTGCTGGTCAATATCCATTCTGGTTGAATTTGGTGGTGGTTTCAGTACCATGGTTTCCGTCACTTTTTGTTTTGCTGTTGGGTTTACATTAGCTGGAATGGTAATTGGGGTATTACTGGCTTGTTCAATTTTTTGTTGCGAAGGACACTGTTTGGGGACAGAGAGCATGGAGCGTGCCCAATTAGCGATAGACATATTTGGGGGAACGGCAACATCTGTTTGTGTACCTGTTGACTGAAATTGTTTAGCAGCCGTTGCATATGTGCGTTTTGGATCTGTTTTTAGTATTTGCCTTCTCGCCTCTGGGTATGTCACTTTATTCTCAATTTTATATTTCTGGATTTTTTTTCCTTGCTTCCAAAGTTCGCAACTTTTAGAAAAAGCTGGGTGATCACCCTTACAGTTTGGGCAAACAGAAGTCGTAGCAGTGCATTCAGTTTGATTGTGCTCCTTCGATCCACAAATTGGACATACTGACTCACCACGACATGCTGTTTGGGAGTGTCCATATCTTTGGCACTTGTAACACCTGAGTGGGTTTGGGATGTAAGGACGGACACGGCAATGGAGATAGCCTGCTTTAACAGATGATGGTAGAATGGGAGAGCTGAAAGTAAGAATTATGCTCCTAGTGGGAACAAGAACACCATCTTTACGAGTCATAATTCTCCTTGCTTGTATGACTTTTTGTTTACTTAGCTCTTGAACTATCTCCTCCTCTGATACAGCTAACAAGTCCCATTCTGCGATTACTCCCTTCGAGGAGTTTAAGGTGGCATGGGGAGTAACTTTTATTGGTTGTCCGCCAAAAGTGGTCATGTTTAATAATTTTTCGGAATGCTGGGATTTCATGGTCTCTACAAGAAGATCCCCTGACTGGAGCCGCTTTACTGTTTTTGGTGAGCCTGCAGCAGACTCGATGCATTTTTGGACAAGGAATGGGGACAGTTTACTCAGAGGCAACTCTGATAGAGAGTGTAGTATGAGGAATGCTGGTATTTCCTCTTGTGGGGTTGTTTTCAACCTCTTTGGTTGAGAGTGGTCATTTCCGGTATCATTTTCTAGTCTTGAGCTCGATGGCTCTAAAGGTGGAAAAGAACTGTTTTCCATCTTTGCTCCTTTCAGCCCCGGGAGAGTGGATTTCTTCTCCCAGGTTACCGGCCCCGCCACGGGGAGGCAGGAGCAGTGCCGCTAGAGTGACCAAGCGGTATAAGGGTTAATGCGTTAGTATAAAGAGAAAAAAAGAAAGGTGAATTTCCTTCCTGTAACTTAGTTACAATTCGTAATACTAAGTTAACAAATAATTAATGGGAACGTAAGAAAACTTTTACAAATGAATATAACTGTAGCTTTGACAAAAACGCTCTAGAAATCACTCTGGAAATCGCTTGATCACTATAACGCTTGGCACCCGGGGCCTCGACCCTCTTCTTCCTATTTCACCCACCAGCCTTCATTCTCCCCTCCCAGCACTTTTTCTTGCACAGCGTATAGCCCTACACGTCCAAATTTAAATACACCAAAAAATTTCGCCCAACCTTTTAGGCACTTCAGAAACAGGCTTTCAGCGTCAACCCCATATTAGTGCTTTAATGTAAGTGATTTAAAATCAACCGCGGTCGTTCCAATTTTATTTTAGGTCCTAGCCACTAAAATCCCAGGAAAGTAAGTGGCAGGACCAGCCAGAGTACAATTGACTCAATGGTAACACCCGGCTAGCCTCCACGTGGCGAGGTATGGACAACGTCTGGTCCCATTAGGGGCCTGGCGGCCAATAAGCCGGATAAACAATGGGCACAACATATAACACTACTCATGACCCACACACTTCTAAATCTCTGGCTTTGACAGGGTACTGTCACCGATACATAGAACATTCGCGGAGATGGGAGAAATCCCAGGAGCCGCTAGACCCTCAATATACCTCATACCTCATACCTCATATCGTTTTCTGAGTTTTCCATTTTTTACATGTCTTGGAATATGCCGGATGATCTCCTTTGCAATTTGGGCAGTTCATTTTTGTAGTCGTACAGTCACTTTGTTGTTGTTGTTGTGGGGGTTTTCTGGCGCATAAGCTGCTTTGGCTATAATGCGCCTATTCCTTTATTGTAATAAAATATTAGAAATTCCTGTCACGTCAGAAAAGGAGAAATCAGAAATGAGTAAAAAGTCCAATTTTCTTCAGAAAATTAAAAAATTCAGGAATATTTGCATTGTCACCAATGACATTCTCTAGGGTTATTGGTTTCCGAAGGTTAACCAAAGATAGTAGGGTTGTATTTCTGTCTTGATTATAGTGTGGGCATTCAATGAGAATGTGTTTCACAGTCAAATTTAGAGAACAATGTGGACACTGTGGTGGATCATCTCCTGTGAGTAAATGAAGGTGAGTCAAATGTGTATGGCCTATTCTTGATCTTGAAAGAAGTACTTCTTCTCGTCTTGATGAACGGACACTGGAACGCCAAATTCTAGGATCCTGTTTAAATTGAAAAAGTTTGTTATTTGTTTGAGAGTGCCAGAGTGCTGTCCATTCTGTTAGGCATGCACAACGAATGATTTGTGGATAGTCTGATGCTGGAACAGGTATATTGGTTAAATTTAAGGTAGATGGATTTTTGGCAGCTTTATCAGCCAGTTCATTACCAGAGATTCCAGAATGTGCCGGAATCCAGCAGAAGGTGATCAGTTGGTGGCGCTCTTCAATCTGCAGTAATAATCTTCTAATTTCATTTAGAAAAGGGTGATCTTTATCTGCGGAGTTAGATAATGCCATAATTGAGCTGAGGGAGTCAGTGTAAATAACAAATTTTAATGAGCAGTCAGAACAGAGATTTTCTAAGGCTAGTTTAATTGCATATAATTCTGCTGAGAATATGCTGAATTCAGGTGGAAGGGATGCTGAAATAGTGGTATTTAGGAACACTGCTGCTGCTCCAACGTTTGAGTTAGATTTAGAGCCATCTGTATAAATTGGAGAAAAGTCAAAATATCTGTGAGTGTGAATTGCATGAAGTTGTTTCACATTTGATGCTTGAAGAACATTTTTTCCCCACTGGCTAAGGTAAGTGTCACAGGTGGGTAGAGGAGTACACGTCCATGGTGGTTGAGCGCATGTTACTACTTCTTGTACAGAATGTATGGGGACATTCCAAACCTGCATCAGTTCAAGAAGGCGAAGACCAGCTGGTTTTACTATGCTAGGCTTAATTCTGTAGAGGTTTTCTAATGGTGGATTGAATAGGTATCGCTGAATTGGATGCGAGGCACAACTTTGTATTTTAACGGCATACTTCAGTAGCAGTGTTTTCCTACGTAGAGTTAAAGGGGGCTCATGTGCATCGATGTAGAGGCTATGTGCTGGTGATGTTCTGAAAGCCCCAAGTGCAGTCCTCAAGGCGCTGTGCTGAACTGGATCAAGCCAGCGCAAAGCACTTGCTCTGGCAGAATCATAGACAGGTGCACCATAATCGAGACGGGATCGGATTAATGCCCTGTATAACCGAAGTAAGGAGGTGCGATCTGCACCCCAGGTTAGGGCGGATAACGTTCTCAGTATATTTAACTTTTTTAAACAGGATGTACGTACATTTTTAATATGGTCTAAGAAATTTAATTTGTTGTCAAGGATTAATCCTAGAAATCTGATGTTAGTAGTGACTGGGATGGAGACATTGGAAATTTGAAGTTCAGGATCCAGATGGAG